>NC_142984.1:1510000-1760000 GCF_061535395.1 Colias eurytheme
AGGTTAGGCCGGCTCTTCTATTTAGAAATTACGCTCTCCTAACCAATGGTAAGTAATCTTATATATAAAATTCTCGTGTCACAATGTTAGTCTGCATACTCCTCCGAAACGGGTGGACCGATTCTCATGAAATTTTCTGTGCATACCGGGTAAGTCTGAGAATCGGCCAACATCAATTTTTCATATGTACCACGGGCGAAGCCGGGGCGGACCGCTAGTATATTTATATATTTCTAATTAGATTGGATTGTAGTTAAATGTAATGAAAGTTTGAAATGCGTTTACGGGACGCTTTAGATTTACTAGAAAACCCTTGTACCTACATAATCCAGTTACGAAATTTCTATGAGTAATAGTGATAAAATATATAAAATTGTATTACTTATGTCAAATAAATCAACGTAAGATATGAAAATAACTAACTAAGTATGTATTTTCGATAGACCTATAAGTAATAAGTATTGTTATTTAATTAATTAAGTATTATAATAATCCCTCTTGATAATATTAAAATCCAAAAATGGAAGTAGTAACAAATTCGATTGCATGAATTTCGATAACCTATCATATTATATTTTTTACTTTCACTGCGTGTAATCACGTGTATGTCTGAAATTAAGCTTAGCTGTTGCTAATTGTTCTGTTGTGTTTCTTTTTTAAGTCGCAGTCGTAGTTTCTTTTTTAATTCATAATTAAATTTTTAAGTCGTAATAATTTACAAGACATTTCATACCTGCCCGTGTTTGATTTACATATTTCAAAATGCCTGTTTTTACAGCATTTCTTTTATTAATTAAGATTTAAATAATTCTTGAGATAGCGATTTCATTTCACTTTCTGCATGAATAAACCCTATTAAGTCATAAAATATCATATTATCAGAGTCAGTGCTTCAATGTTAAAAAAAAATTAAATCCCGCGCAAATTAAGCCATAGACTATTAAGTAATAGTTTTGTCAGTGGAGTTTAAAAAACAATGATGCTAAGTAATTTTTTAAGTTTAAGGATACCATAATTATGTAATTTAAAGATATATTTATTAGTCCATGATTTAAAGTCTAATTAATGCATATTTTGCACAAACGAAGTCGTTATCAGTTGTGTACGCCTAATAAAGGAAAAAACGTTAGAATAGATAGAACAATATTTATATTCTCTTTAACAGCACTCTTATAAAGTGTAATCAAATAATCTCTTTTGCTAATAAACACTTGTATTTTATCGAAATTCTAAAACACGTTAGTGACGTCAATTCCCTTGTCAAGTGTGTGTAAGTAGATTAAATACAAAAATTTGTTAGAAAATGGCGCCATTACAAGTTGCATACTTATCATCTGATTATACAAATAAAAAATAAATAAATACGGTTTTTTAACATTTGCTAATTAATTATTGAACAGTAACAGTCTTAATATTGTATATCGTAATTTAAAAACTATCCTATCTCTCAAGTTGGATCGAACTGCACATGGTGTGCGAATTTTATTATAATCGGATAAGTGGTTTAGGAGTCCATTGAGGACAAACATTGTGACACGAGATTTATATATATTAAGATTTGAATAAGGACAATTCCTCGAAACAAGAGACCTCTTCGAAATTATTGAAAATCATTGTTTTCGCCATTTCTTTCAATTTTGCAGCTTGATTTAAAATATAATAAATTAGTAAGTTTGTTTATTATCTATCAGTAAATTCAACAATAAATAAAATAACATATTGCAACAATCGAATTTTCTTTTAACCGTTCACAAATTATGCCCAATTACTTGTGCATCTTTTGATAAAAATTTCATTCAATTGGAAATAGATAGAGCTGGAAAAAAAACAGATAAATTTATAAAAATCCTTAATATTTAGTTGAATTTTTATAAACGTTGTAAATAATTTGAGACGCAATTTATTTATAATCGTTCATGTTTATCTGCCATCAGCATTTCGACATTATAAATTATAATATGCCCATGAATCATATTTTGTAAACATTAGATTGAAAAACAATAATTTTTTATCTTTATTGTCTTATTGAGATTTATTTTTACCGATGAATGACCGACCAATGAAAATAAAGACAAGACTTTACAGGAACAGCAAAGGGCGGCCTTATCGCTACCTATAGGTAGCAATCATGTAGCGATCTACCAGGCAACCCTTAAATGACAGGAAAGAATATAACTAATACAACCAATCAGTCTTTATTTTTATTAATTCTGCTTAATTAAAACCTTTTTTTTTGTAATGTATTTTTTGCTGAAATCATTTTAGGCGGGTTATGTTGATAAAAAAGCATGTACGTTATTCTACATTCACAAAGCAGATCAGATACAATTACAATTACTAATAATTGTATGGAAAGAATTACACGTATAAGTCCGGCGGATAAAATGTGGAATATTTAAGCATATAAACGATAGGTAATATATGAACACAGTTGTGCAATAGGTAATAAAAAGTAATTAGATCACATATCTACATAAAATCTTGTATAGTTTCGAAAATAATGGCTATTTATTGAGATTTTTAAGATTTTTACAGAAACGTTTAGTAATGTTATATACCTAATATTTATTTTACACCATTATATATACTAATAATATAAAGCTGAACAGTTTGTTTGTTTGACGCGCGCTAAGTTCAGGAACTACTGCTCCGATTTGAAAAATCCATTTATCGAGGAAGGCTATAGGGCATATATGATGATATATGCCCTATAGCATAGCCCTATATGATGATATAGCCTTGTGAATGATGATTCATCACGCTAAGATCAACAGAAGCGGAGCAATGCGGGTGAAACCGCAGGGCGTAGCTAGTCTTACATAAACATATTGACCCTATATTGATAATAAATATATATTTATTTAATTAGTATTAGTAAATGCACATGACCTCACTTTGAACTAACCCCAATAGATCGATCTATCTCCATGAAATCAAAAGTATTATAGTTAAGATCAAAAGGAAATTTAATAGACTCAAATCTTTATAAATTATTTTTTTTCCTCATGTTTTGCATAGATGTTATTTAAATATGCATTTCTTAGAAAATTATATGAGATTTCTATATTTTGTCGAATCATAATGTGTTAGTTGTAGCCATCGTAATATTAAATATTTCTTTTTCCTCTATCCTTGATTTTTATACACATTTAAGATACATACAGACCTACATTAAAGTATAAGGGTAAAAAAATTTATGAAATTATTCATTTAAGAGTTTTTAATCACAAATAACGATCAAAGTAAATTATAATTCACTAATGGTTTTATTTAATGGTGCGTGCGCATGATTTACTTCAGCACATTGCGTGTATATTGTGTCATAAATTTGATCGAACAGTCAGGAGAAAGTATTTTTTTAATTGTTAAATTTGCAAATACAAATTAGTTTTTTTGCAAGAATATTTAAATGTTTTATTTAAATAAGCTATTAATAAAAAAATTAAATCTAATGTAAGTAGGTATATTTTTGTCGTTACAAATAATGACCAATATTTTTTTTGTTTGACTTCTGTATATTTGTTATTTCCTGAATTCATAACAGCTAATTATAATTTTATTTTTTAAATCATCAATTTATAATTTATGTGAACTAAATTTTAATATTTCTTATTATTTATTGTTTAAATGTAAAAAAATGTAATGATTTACTTACCTTTCTAATTTTTAATTTTCAAAGACAAAATCACAGCGCATGTGCTCGTGCGCGGTTCGCGGAACATAGGCAGAATTCGCGCGTTTTTTATTAATTTATATCACGACGAAGGGAAATTATTATTATCATATTATACTATGATAACGGACGATGCCTTCATTGGTTTATCTTATTCCTTTCTCTACGATAATACTTCAAACTTTATTGGAATAAAAAAAAATGTTTTGTTTTTCACAATTTAAGTTATCATTTTGATTTTTGTTTTAATAATTAAAGTTTGGAAATTTAAAGGATTTTTTGAATATTAATTATACACAAAGACTTTTATTTAATATTTTTTTTTTACATTGCTTTGGTTAGGTTTTATAACACTCGTGGTCAAACGTAAACTACGCGGAGTGACTGTTGTATCTATTGATGATAATCACGTAGTTTTTATTATTTATACGTCATAATCGTCACAATATTGATGAGTGTTAAGTGTATCCGTCAGTTAAAATGGAAAATAATGTTAATTTATCTACCCTTAGGCGCGGGTCAAACACAAGCGGCGCGGGCGCGGGCGTGCCATAAGCGCACCTCTTGAATCTGTTTTGCACCACGTCCTTCTTATACATTTTGTATGAAAGAATTTTGGAAAGGCGACGAGGCGGCACGCCACGGTTGCGCCGCGGGCGTACCGCAGGCGCGCTTCCCCCATCGCATCCAAATAGAGGTCAATTCACGGTCATACACAATCAAAAACAAATCGGGTGGTAGGAGACGGTAGCCTGTCAGTCAAAAATGTGTTCTCTCTGTGTGGAATTATATAGAGCTGCTATTACATACCCTTCTTCGTTTTGTTTTTAAAGGTGAATTGAATTAATCGATGAAATGATTTACACAGGTGATGGCAGTAGGGAAAGTGAAAATGAAGAAGAGCATAATGAAAGTTCCCATGTATTTACAATGTCAGAAATAAAGATAATCCTGATTTTGATTGTGTTTTTTATTTATTTGTAATTGTAATAGGTAATATTGTGGAATGATCAGTACTGTAAATACTTTTGAACTGAGATTTTAATGATAAGATTTATATGGTTTAAATGTAAACTTGTGTTTGAAAACCATATTTTATCTATACCTACTAATATTATAAAGAGGAAAGGTTTGTATGTATGTATGTATGTATGTATGTATGTATGTATGTATGGTTTTCACGCATAAACTAGGTACTGGACCGATTTTGATGAAATTTGGCACAGATAATCTTTAGACCCTGAGAAAGAACATAGGCTACCTTTTATTGCGAAATATGTACCACGGGCGAAGCCGGGGCGGACCGCTAGTACAATATAAATTTTGTGTTATTTTAACCTTCTTTTCTTCCATCATTACACCAGTACTACTTTAAAATTACTTTAAAAGTACTATAAAATTTTCCAAGTAAATTCCAACATTTCCAACAAAGATATATTTGCAATCGTGGGATTATCCTCGCTATTTACTTACAAGGAATTATCAAAACAAAATCGTTACTTTCAAATTAATGTTAATCTCTTTTAGCACAAAAACATAATTTTACTAAATTATGCATGAAGAAAATGCATTTAACCACTCTATATGAATATCATTTTCGGACGCCAACAGCGCGCCCGATGCGCGCCGGCAGCGCGCCGCGCCGCTTGTATATGTCCCGCGCCTTATCCGTTAGTGAGTTAAAATGTATAAACCAAGGTATAAACGGGCTTGCCGCCCGCGGCTTCCTCCGCTTTGTCTAAAAAATAATACTAGCTTTCCGCCCGCAGCTTCGCCCGCGCTTTCAGAGAAAACCCCGCATAGTTCCCTTTCCCGCGATTTCCGGGATAAAACCTATCCTATCTCTCAACTTGGATCAAACTGCACATGGTGTGCGTATTTTATTATAATCGGTTAAGTGGTTTAGGAGTCCATTGAGGACAAACATTGTGACACGAGATTTATATCTATTAAGATATACTACTTATCTACTAAAACCTTACTCTAGAATTATCTATTAAAAAATACCGCATAAAAATTCGTTGCGTAGTTTATAAAGATATGCTTGTAAGTATGCTTATAGGGACGTAGGGAATAATTAGACTATCTGTAAGAAGGTAACTTTTGCAGGATCCTGAAGATGCCCCGTAATTGTTTCATAGTGAAATGGCACGATTTCGACTAATTTTAAATTGGGTGTATTTTATTTTTTTTAATTGTTTGTTCCCAGCAATACCTACGTTATTATTAAAAACATTTAGCAACATGATTGATTATACATATACATAATTATTGGATAAAATCATGCGTAAAAACCACGTTAGAAAAAATATTTACATGATGATAAAAATTAAAAACTGTTTAATATTATTATTTATGTAATTTTGAATTAGTTAACGGTTATACAAATAGACACGTGAGCCTGTCTTTGCATTAGAGTCTAGGGAAATCAGAGCACAGATTAGAGTCTAGGGAAATCTTTTGAACGGTTGAACCGATTTTAATAGGAATTTTAGTGGATGGTAGAGCAAGGTATTCATTAACATTTTATCACATAATGTTGACAAAGCCGAATAGTATATAAATACATATTTCTAGTCTAGATTTGTTGACGTGACAACGTCTTATAATTCGATAGCCGGCTACACGCACGAAAAAACATGACTCATGCGGCGTTACCTCGCTCTGAGGCGTTCCGTAAGGCTTGAAGTGCAAGCGAGAGCGCGGAACGAGCGACAAAGAAGCACAATCAGCCGTTGTCACGTTCAACTATCGTCAGTAAACCGACTTTACAGACAACCAATTTTTTACTATTTGCACAGACGTTTCCGTTTTAGTGACTTTTTAATAAATTACATACATATATGCATGTAATATCTTGTTACTGTTATTATTTATTCTCATTATTGTATTGGAAAACTTTGCGTGTCGAACAGGGATGGTCACGAGCAAAAGTAACAAACGTGCAAAAATCTTGTTTCTAAAATATTTGCGTGATTTTTAAATAATTACTGCATATCGGCACATATCAATTGTTTTTTTATGCAAAAAAGTTTGTTAAAGTTTATTCGTAAATTCGAATAATAATTCATGTTCATGAAAACATCAAAGATGTATTATGATTCTGTTACATTAGCACGATTGTTTTTAAAAATGAATTTTTACCGTAAAAATTAAAAAGGAACAATTTTCCCTGAAATATTATGTTTCTTACATCTTTCAATATGGTAATTAGGGCATGCACCCGGGTTTACCCGGTTCCGAAAAACCCGGGTAAACCCGGGTTTTTTGATGATCTTGAGAACCGGGTCTGAATTGTATGAAACCCGGTTCTCCCGGTTCCGACCAAAATATTAAGATATAAAGTATTATTTATAATTTGCTGCATTATTTTAACAAATTTATTCTATCTGGCAACGTCAGACTCACGTGCATCGCGAATTTTCGTGCCACGCCTCAAGCGTGTCTCTGATTGGTTGTCTAACCTTAGATGCTATAAGTTTCCTACGGGTGTATTACCAAAAAAAATGTGTGTGTGTACTAGTGTAAACACGTAAGAAGTGAAACTTCTTTATGACCTTATTTTTCAAAAAATAATTTACTACATATATGGAACTTTACAGAAATACGTCGAATCACGCGTGCGGTAGGGATAAGAAAAAGATGGCGCGTAACGGAAAAATGTCACGCATAACGAAAAAATGTTACACTAAATTTTTTTCCAACTCCGATAAAGAAATTTCACTTCAAAAAAAAATTAGTCTTCGAAAATGACAAAAATTAGGCTACTGAAATATTTTGATTAGATTTGTCGTGAATTTGAAAAACTGTTGATTTTACTGTTTCATATAATGATCCAGTCATCTTTTTGTTTTTGGTATCAAGCTGAAATTTATATCGAATACTCAAGTCTTCGGTCCCTTGGTGCTGTGAAAAAGTCAAACTCACAAGCCAACGAACGCATCAAAAGATACAGCCGTAAATGCTGAAAATTTTCGCAAATTTCGTCATTCGCATGGGACTCAAAACCTACAGGATACTCTCATACTCTCATACTCTCACACAGAGCCTTTAAATTTGGTAAAAGTAACGTCTCATATCACGCATAGATAAAGGAAAAATTACTAGAAACATAAATTTTAAAGTTACAACATTATAAAAAATAGGTTTGTTCGGAGCCCTCGGAGTGCGTGTCCGACTCGCACTTGGCCGGTTTTTTGCTTTACAGTTTGCAGTTAATGAATAAGGTTTAAGTTTATATGTGATATTATGATAACAAGGTACTTTTATAAGACTGATAAATAAACAGAAGTATTGAAATTTTGTTTCTTTAATAATTTAATAAAATAAGACACAAGCCGCGTAAAATAAAAGGCCCATCAGGTACTTTTACAGTTACTTTTGTTTAATTTCGTATTTTTTTCCGAGGTATTATAAAAGAACCGGGTAACCCGGTTCTACCCGGTTCTGAGCTCGATTTGGAACCGGGTTTCAGAAACTTGGAACCGGACTCGGTTCTGCATGCCCTAATGGTAATTCTTATTAGTTGGGAAGAGTAGGGCCAATGAGCGCAATACGCATCAATAAAATGCATTAATCACACTGTATCGATAATAAACGTCTAAAAACTATATCTAGTATTTTGGTTTTATGGCATTCAAATGCTTTATAAATATAAATTTATAGAGAATAGAATAAAAATTATATTCTTTATAAATTTATAATAATAATCTATTCATTAATTCTATCTATTATTATCTATCGGTAATCTTTAGCCAGTTCCTATGATCCACACTTATACAGCTTACCGCCCGCGGCTTCGCCCGCTTTGTCTAAAACCTAATAAATTATATACTAAAACCTTTCTCTTGTATCACTCTATCTTATAAAAAACCGCATCAAAATCGGTGGTTTAGTTTTAAAGATTAAAGCATACAAAGGAACATAGGGACAGAGAAAGCGACTTTGTTTTATACTATCTAGTGAAGACTATCATATAGTTATTCTTCCACTGTTATGTTAGATTATTCTGTATTTTGGAAACGATTGCGAAATTCTCAGTATTTTGCATACAATAATAAAGAAGAACAGTTATCAAATCATTTGAACACATAAAGTACGATTAAAAATAACAGTATTTAAAATCCTACATTGAAATCACATAAACCAGCGGGTAACTTGAGACCTAACGGTGCTTTAGGATTCTCAGATTTAGTGCCTAAATAAAGTACCTAAGAGATATAAATTATACATTTATTTACTGCAGATTTCCTGGATTCTTATCGATATGATTTGATTCAATTGATAAGTTAAATGTTGTCTGGTTTTGTTTAATCTAAATCCAATTTTTGGACAGATATTTGTCCAGATAATTTTCGATATGGTGAATACTTTAAATAATTAAGATACATTGATATGAAATTTAGTACATAACTTTTTTACATCTCCTTATTGTACATACTCTTGAAAACTGGTGGTTAAGGCATTTAATCAAGTTCCATATATTTTTTCACTCTTGTCAATTCTTTGCTTTATTGTCCACATCAATCCTTTCTTTTTAAAGTCGGTAATATATTTGCAGAGACGTAAGATCTACGCAAACGTTCATGGGCGGTGGTAGTGCTTACGACGAGCTTTTGACAAGTACCTACCTATTTGCATTTAGGCAATATATTCAGGCCCTAAATTGCAGATTCGATTAACGAGTATTATGCAATGGAGTGACAATCATCCAACCCACCATGCATTAGAAGTTTTTATTTTTGATATTTGATGAATTTAATATCTTTGGTTGAGATCTAGATTGGAGGAAAAATCGTTTATTTATAATTTCATTCGCACTGCATGATTTCATAATATAGCTGACCCTACAAACGGAGTTCTGCCTTACTTTAGGGGTATGAAAATTTAACGTTGACAAATACGAAGGCCTACTATATGCATGCAATTTCATGAGAATCGGTAGAGCGATTTCGGAGGAGTTTGTTGTTTGTGATGTATTCATTATTTGCCCTGTGTAGTAAAGATACTAAAATCCTATCTATCAATGATAAAATAAATAGGTATTTAATTATCATACAATTGAATTAATGAATGTCGCCTTTTAATTCATAATAATATCTAAGGTTGCATCATTTTTGAACACTGAAATGAGTAGTAACTTTACGTAACTTTTTCATAATAATCTCATTTGAATCTAAAATTATCCAAAAACCATTAAAAACAGTTCAGCTGATCTAGAATGGTGGTGTAACTACCTAATAAAACGGAAAAAATCAATCATACGCGCGGACGAAACTGCGGGGTGTAGCCAGTATAGAAATAAGAAGATCATATTAGTTTTTACTGTGTAATAATGAACCGCGCATCGGGATGCAGGACAAGGGGCTTGAGCTGAGTAAAATCGACCAGCGCTTTGATGAGACGTATTTTTTATGAAATATAAAAAAATATACCGTCAAAAGTGCTCATTGGTATTTTATATACCTACTATTTTCTTTTTATTATTTTTAGTGAAAGCACCATGACAATACAATCACTGCAGTAGGAAAGGAAAATGAAACACATTAACAAAGTAAAGGCATGCGATAGAATGGCCGAAGATTACATTCTTTGTCACCTCGCAGTTTTCAGTGAATTTTCCTTTACGGAAATAGAAGAATGACAAATAAGGTAAATAAAAAACTATATTTCTTTTACAAATCTTTATTCCCAATTTCCTGTTTACAATGTAAGAGTATGATTAGCAGCGATTATACTGTCATACTAATAACCTTTCAAATTATTCCATTTTCCTATTTCTCAAGGATGCCTGGAAGAAATTGCAACTGATTGATAAGGCTGCCAATTTGTTTTTCACATATGATGTGTGTTGATTAATGCTAAAAAGACTGATCTCAAAGATTGTGAAATTAAATAATAAATGAAATAAACTACTTGGATTTTGGATTTTATTGTGTCTATAAATCTACCCTTACGTATTAGAGCTTTTGCTAATTTTAGTCTGTAACGTGCCTTTTTTTTAGTGGGGAAATCTTGTATAACGTGCTTAATATTATATGACCTTAATTTAAAATATTAAATACTAGCTTTCCGCCCGCGGCTTCGCCTGCTTTGTCTAATACATAATAAATTATATACTAAAACCTTCCTCTTGAATCACTCTATCTATTAAAAAAACCGCATCAAAATCCGTTGCGTAGTTTTAAAGATTTAAGCATACATAGGGACATAGGGACAGAGAAAGCGACTTTGTTTTATACTATGTAGTGATGATTATCCTTAAAGAGCACATATTGTATAAATCTATGTGACTATGTCAACATGTTGGTAAAGTTATGTTCTAAAATATATGCGTAGATTTTTAAATCTCTATTTCCTTCATGACGGTTACAATTAAGGTTACAATGCATCCATTTTATAAAATGGTCTTTATAATTTCTACATACCGTTCAGACAAAACCTAACGAAAATTTGACTGTTTATTTTTTATTCATTATTTCAGTTCTGAAAATATGCATGTGCGTTGGCGGCAGTTACCAACAGGCGAACCAGCTCTATGCGACTATGATTAAAAAAAGAAGACGTGTGGCACTAGGGGACTGCCGCGGTACAGCTATTGCTTGCTATGCCTTCAAGCCACACCTCCGCGCCCGTCGTAGTGGGGAGCGTGAGGTTTTTTCGTTACGGAATTTCTGAATTCGGTCCCCGCGCTCAAGACCCGCGATAGAAGCTATGCAATAGCTTAAAAATACCCATGTTCATATTTTTATATGTTTTTATCTAGATACTAAGGACGTTTTTTATCTATTTGACAATGGTATTGATAATCCATAATAATATTTAATTGTAATAACTTCGAGTGCATTTATCGCGTGAGAGATAGATTTTGGGGTCAAGAATACAATCAATGGCCATCTTTCAATTAAAATATTAAGTTTAATTATTGTCGCCATACTGTTTTTGTTTTCTATTATTAAAATTATTTCAATCGAATTGTGATCATCGATAGATGTTAATTTTATTTTTACCTAGATTTTCTCCTTTTTTTATAAGAAATGGGTTTCGCAAATATGTAATGATGGGATAAAAATTTGGCATAAGTATTATATCAATTTGCATACCAAAAAATCAAACAAAATTACTCGTAGTTCACTACTTAGGTATATTACGATACTAATCTGTTAAAAATATTTCAAATCGTCATTCAAAATGATTACTTTAAAATTGATGAAATCAAATTAAATAATCTGATCGTAGGTAATGCTAAAATCGATTTTCATGCTTTTTAAGTTATCGATTAGATCTCGGAGACTAAAATAAAACTCGAGGTTTGGGAAATATGAATATAAACTCGATCCAACTTAAAATCTACTTGAGATCCTTTTATTTTAATAATATCATATCATATCCTTTTATTTTAGTAATATATCTTAAAACTATTATAAAGGTGAAAGTTTGTAAGTATGGATGTATGGATGTTTGTTACTTTTTCACGTTAAAACTACTGAACCGATTACAATGAAATTTAGCACACATATAGAGGGTAACTTGGATTAACACATAGGATAGGTTTTATCCCGGAAATCCCACGGGAACGGGAACTATGCGGGTTTTCCTTTGAAAACGCGGGCGAAGCCGCGGGCGGAAATCTAGTACGGTCATAAAACTAAAGACTATTAAAAATAATTATAATGTAAACACTTTAAAATCTTTGCGTTATAGCATAAAATATATACGTTACATCATTAAATTTCGTAATAAATGACGGGACAAGATAAAGTTATCTTTTGATAAACAAACATATTAAAAAGAGCATCAACTTTTATCAAAATTACAAGTATTTATAGGTAGGTATTTCAAATTATTTATTGTAGTATTCGATCTATACAGTACGTAAGAAGTGAAACTTCTTTATGACCTAATTTTTAAAAAAATAATTTACTACATCTAACTTTACATGAAATACGTCGAACACGTGGTAGGGATAAGAAAAAGATGGCGCGTAACGCAAAAATGTCACGCGTAACATGCGCGTAACGTAAAAATGTAACACTAATTTTTTTTCCAACATGGGGTGCAATGGCTGTATACCACCTAACGGCCAAAGCCAACCTCACCTGCTCGCGGTGCACCCTGCCGATCAACGGACGAGGCTCTGGCGTTATTTTCTAGAGTGGTAGGACTACAGCTGCATATAATTTTTTATTTATTTATTATATGCAGCACAAATGGGCTGTAGTCCGTCCGGCGCGATACCACTATCTCACAAAAACCGGCGTAAAGCGTTGAGCGTTTCGCATAGGTGAGTGAGACATTCCGGAGGCCCACTTCCCCCCCCCCCCCCCTTTTCCCTTTAAAATCATGGCAGCGGAATTAAAAGATTTATTACCCCAGGAGGGTACCAACACGCAAGGTGCTGGAGAATCCCTCCCTGAGCACTTTTGTTCAGGCTGCCCTGTGTATTCTGGGGAGGGCAAAATCCCGCTCAATACTCAAGCACGAGGCAATAAGAGCAACAAGTCCTGTGCACGCCCTTCTACGCTCTGCGTCAACTTTTGCAACATCAGGGGCTTACACTCAAACATCAATGCCGTCCACTACCACCTTGAGACGGCGAAGCCGGCCTTGCTCTTTTTAACCGAAACGCAGATATCATCCCCCTCTAATACAGCTTATCTCAGTTACCCAGGCTACAATCTGGAGCACAACTTTTTACCCCGCGCTGGTGTATGCGCCTTTATCCGGAATGATATCTGCTTTCGACGCCTCCGCTATCTTGAAGGTAGGGATCTTTCTATCATTTGGTTGCGTGTAGACTGCGACGACCACCCTCGCGTCTATGCGTGCCTATACAGATCCCATAGCGGTAATGAGGAAACCGACCGACTCATCGAGCATATACAATCGGCGGCAGATACTATGCTCAATCAGATACCCTGCGCTGAAATTGTAGTCCTTGGGGATTTCAACGCCCATCACTCAGAATGGCTTAAGTCCCGAACAACTGACCACGCGGGTAAATCTGTTTTCGACTTTGCTCTTGCTTATGGTCTTACTCAAATGGTACAATCGCCAACGCGAATCCCTGATGTTGAGGATCATACGCCTTCCCTGTTGGACCTACTGTTGACATCTCACCCGGATGGCTATCAGGTCCATGTTGATGCCCCTTTAGGCTCATCGGACCACTGCCTAGTGCGGAGTGTAGTGCCAATCTTGCGCTCTTCACGGCCGGAGCGTGTTGGCCGTCGACGCGTTTGGCACTACAAGTCAGCAGATTGGGATGAGATGCGTACATTCTTTTCGTCCTATCCCTGGGGCCGTGTTTGCTTCTCGGCAGACGATCCTAGCACCTGCGCAGACTCTGTTGCCGATGTGATACTTCAGGGCATGGAACTTTTTATTCCGAACTCTGTTGTACCCATTGGTGGCAAGTCCCAACCCTGGTTTGGTCTCTCTTGTAAAACGGCATCACGCCGAAAACAAGACTGTTACCAGGCCTGGGCTAATGCGCTCGTGTCTAGTGATCCAAACGCCCATACACTTAAGAGAGAACTAAACTCGGCCTCTAGGTCCTTCAAAAGAGCAATTGCAAAAGCAAAGTCAGAGCATATTGCTAAGCTTGGCGAGAAACTTGCCCGACTTCCTTCGGGAACGCGCGCCTTTTGGGCACTCGCCAAAGCTGTGCAAGGAAACTTCTGCAAGCCTGCACTACCATCTCTGCGCATGGAGAATGACTTGTTGGCCCACACGGCAAAGGAGAAGGCCGATCTTCTTGGCTCCCTTTTCGCCGCAAACTCGACTTTGGATGACATGGGAAACTCGCCACCTACCATCCCGCAGTATGAGGGCTCTATGCCGGACATCCGGTTTACCCAGAGCGCTGTGCGGAAAGCACTTTTTGCCCTAGATGTCCACAAGTCGAGTGGCCCCGACAGTATTCCTCCAATTGTGCTGAAGATGTGTGCACCTGAGCTAGCACCGGTCCTCACGCGACTCTTCCGGTACTCCTACTCCACAGGCGTTGTCCCGAACTCATGGAAGACAGCGTTAGTGCACCCAATCCCGAAAAAAGGCGATCGCTCTGATCCGTCCAATTATCGACCTATAGCAATCACCTCCTTGCTCTCCAAGATAATGGAATCCCTTATTAATCGCCAACTACTGAAATATCTGGAGGATCGCCAGCTGATTAGTGACCGACAGTACGGTTTCCGTCGCGGTCGATCAGCTGGTGATCTTCTTGTATATTTAACTCACAGATGGGCTGCAGCGATTGAGAGCAAAGGTGAAGGCTTGGCGGTCAGTTTGGACATAGCGAAAGCCTTTGATCGGGTTTGGCACAAAGCGCTCTTAGCAAAACTTCCATGCTATGGGCTTCCCGAGAGACTTTGCCAGTGGGTAGCCAGTTTTCTCACAGAGCGTAGCATGAGTGTCGTTATCGACGGTTCTTGCTCCGACCCTAAGCCTGTGAATGCTGGTGTCCCACAAGGTTGCGTTCTGTCTCCCACTCTGTTCCTTCTGCATATCAATGATATGCTGCTCAACAGCAGCATTCATTGTTATGCAGACGACAGCACTGGTGATGCAGTTTACACCGGCCGTAGCAATGTCTCTCAGGATCGCGTCATTGAGTACCGGAACAACCTCGTGTCTGAAATTGAGGCTTCTTTAGACGAAGTTTCTAATTGGGGTCGACTAAACTTAGTCGAATTCAACCCGAAGAAGACACAGGTTTGCGCGTTTACCGCTAAAAAGCTTCCCTTCGATGTAACCCCTATTTTTCAGGGCACTCCTCTATCAGCCACAGCTAGTATTGGTATTCTCGGTCTCGAAATCTCGAGTAACGTGCAGTTTTCCTGTCATTTGGAAGGCAAAGCCAAGTTGGCTTCTCAGAAACTTGGTGTGCTCTGTAGAGCGGGACAGTATTTCACGTCGCGCCATCGCCTCAATCTTTATAAGGCGCAAGTCAGGCCGCACATGGAATACTGTTCCCATCTCTGGGCCGGAGCACCCCAACAATACCTCCTTCCATTTGACCGCATTCAAAGGAGAGCTGTACGACTCGTTGGCGAACCGAGTCTCACCGATCGGCTTGATACTCTGGCATTGCGAAGAGATATCGCTTCCTTATGCGTTCTCTACCGCATTTACTATGGGGAGTGCTCTGAGGAATTGTTTGGAACATTACCCACCGCTGAGTTCCATTACCGCACAGCCCGCCATAAACAGAAATACCACCCTCACCACCTTGACTGCTGGCGGTCGACAACTGTGCGCTTTAAACGAAGCTTCTTTCCGCGCACAACCGTCTTATGGAACCAGCTTCCTAGTACGGTATTCCCGAATGGTTACAATCTGGGGACCTTTAAGAAGAGAGCGTATTCTTTCCTAAAAGGCCGGCAACACACTTCCAATGTCCCTGGCGTTGTGGGTGCTTATGGGCGACGCTGAACGCTTACCATCAGGCGTCGCGTCTGCTCTGTTGCCTCCTCTCTCATAAAAAAAAAAAAAAAAAAAAAAAAAACCCCGATAAAGAAGTTTCACTTCAATAAATTATCGCAATATATCTAGCTAAGTACTAATTATTTTTACTAGCTACTATGTTTTTAGCTCAAATATTAACTCTTTAAAATAAAATAGGGAGGAGCATTATTAAATGGGTATTATTTAGATTTACATGGCCTTATAAAGTCCTTATAATTTGATATCGATTGAAAATCCTAAAATTGATTTGTATTTTTCTTTTCGTATTTAGCGTATAGGCAACAGATAAAAAAACATACCTTCATAACAATTTCTTTTTTCATTGTGAGATGGCACTGAACTTATTTCGAATTAAACAACCGCACACACAACTACCACCTACTACGCATTGATCATGCGTTCAACACTTTATATATGTATTTCAAATATTATTTACTCCATTACCTACTTAGAGCATTAAACCTACCTATATAGATAAGACTGTTCTATCCATCGATTAAAGATTAGGTGCCAACTTGGGTGCCAAGCAAAACCTAGCTTTTTGTAGGACTCATGTAAGCAATTAACATTACCATGTTTGGTTTCTTTAATTGGCAATTACAATTCAGCTATTTTTAAATTTGTATACGCGTAAAAACGTTTAGATTTAATTCTTGCTTAACTTGCCTTGTAGTATTTTAATGTCTTGAAGTAACTAGTAATTTTAGAGTTCTCTGTACTTGTATATAAATTTGTGTGGCCTTCAAACCGATAACAGTACAATAGAATTTTACCTTTGACCGGGCATTGTTTAAAAACATACGATTTCTTGATTTCATAATATGATAAATGAAATAGTTTTTCCTCTTTTTTATAACCGCAACCCTAAAACATATGGGTAGATAAAGGTGAATTAAAGTTATATGGAGATTGTGAATCTTCATTATAAGTAATTTAGATAAAAAATCAAATTGATTATTTTTAAACGTATTCATAGATTATCTACACAACCTTTGATCCAATTTGAAATAATTTTATGAAGCAACTGGCTGGAAAATATAAGAGAAGTCAAAATATTAACTGGCTGGTAAATATCAAAGTGTCCAAAATGTAAGCATGAAGGTGCGCGTGGTGAAGCGTGAAGATTTACCGCGCCGTAATTAAAATTCAATTCTAATATTTTTTTATTTTTATTTTAGCCTTTTTTTATCCCAGTTTAGGTTGATAAAAAAGAATCATCATAATAATATAATATGTTACGACTACGAGGTAAAGTAGAGCTGTCGGTAGAGTAGACAGTATTGAGTATACATAATATAGGTATATATATTATCTTCAGCTGTTAGGTACAACAGAAAACGAAAACGTTCTTCATATTTTATAACAATGTATTAATTTAGTCTGTCTGTAGATTTTTAAGCTATAATTGCATAGCTTCTATCGCGGGCCTTGAGCGCGGGGACCGAATCCAGAAATTCCGTAACGAAAAATTTCACGCTCCCCACTCCGACGGGCGCGGAGGTGTGGCTTGAAGGCATAGCCACAGTATTACCATCCTACAGTATGGCGACGAATGTACTTGTGCAGAGAAACGGAGGGGAACTGGCGGGGGGTCGGGCGACGCGGGCCGCTTAATGCAATCACGCTGAGTTTGCATTAACTATCGCGAAGGGACGACGCAGTCGTATTTTTTGTGTAATAATTTTATTATACATAGGTACTTACATATTCTATTATGACGCGCAAAAACTGTTCCGTTTACGGATGTAAATCTACATTGAAATCCCAGAAGGAAAAAATATTTTAGAAAGATTGTATTAATTGTATCTGTTGAATTAAAATCAAAGCTATGTATATGTTGTCCTCATTATTTTCTAATCAGATTGTACGTCCCAATGCGAATGCATTACTTAGTTAAATGGTATAGTTAATATACAATTAAGAACATCCAAAAATAAAGTGTCCACGTAAATAATATTTAGCAGTGCAATATCTGTAATTATATATTTATGAACAAATAATTACATCAGATTTAATAATCGCAATTATTTTGAATGTACATATGAATAAATGATTTCATCATAATATTAATAATCAAAATTGTTTTATTTCCCATTTGTTGCAACCCTAGCGTATTTTCGTGTGGCAGCGTAAGTACCTACGCTGGCGGCGGCATCGCGCGACATCAAAGGCGATTCCTTACTGTAGGAAATAATATTGTAATACTGTGGCATAGCATGCTTTACCGCGGCAGTCCCCAAGTGCCACACGTCTTTTTTTTTTTATAATACAATATAATTAACTACCTGAGACCTCATTCGCACGAGAGTTAAAAAAGCGTTGCGTTAAAACCCGGCGTTGGCGCTTTTTAAACGTTCTCTCTGTGGTTGTTCATACTAACGCTTTAAAATCACTCATGTCTCGTCTCTGGCTTCAGTAAGACGTGGAAATGGTTTCTGCTAAAATAATTACGTAATGTCAGTTGCGTAATATCTTTATGATATTTATATTATTATATTTGCTTAGAATTCCTCGGAAAGTTTGTTCTTAATAAAACACTTGTAGGTACCTACTTAGGTATTTGTTCAAACTCGTCATCGATAAACATGTTACTTAAAGGAATATGATAAAAATACCTACTGTTTTAATTTTTATATGTTAGGTATATTTGAAAGAAAGAAAGAAGGAAAGATTGGCACTAGCGATTTGTGTTATTAAAAGACGAAAAAGAAAACAAAAGGCATTCTGGGTAAGGTTGGGTCGCCTAAGATCGGATGTGACATAAGATCGGATGCATGGAATAACTCGCAAACTAGGCAATATTCTCTACTGCTACCAACACTACTAGATCCGCCATTTTGTTCTGCCCCTCTCTTCACTCTGCGGCCGGCCAGCGACCAGACGGGACGTGTACACAGGTGATTCAGCAGAAAAGGTGTATTTTGTGGCGAAAATCGTCGATCCGATCTTACCTACAAAATTTTGATGGCTCATTGTGGAGAGTACTTTCATTGAAATAATGTAATTAATTATTTTGGGGCAGAATTAGCGAATCCTCTTTCCATCTGTATACTTTGATTACGCCTAGGACGTTCACAACCCAAGATCCGATCTTCCCTCCCAATGCCGAAGATCGGACCGAAGTTTAGCTCTTGACTGCGCCTTATGCAATAATGCGCAATAATTATTAACTTTTAATATATTTAACTATCCAATGACGCTATGACTATCAGACCTTAGGTACATTTTCATTATTTAGTCCTAGAACACGGAGGATAAAAGTTTGAGAAACTTAATTAGGATGAGGAGGGAAGACCGGACTAAAAAAACGCAATAAAAAAAAAAAACTTCTTTGTCAAATTTTTTGAGGAATTTCCTGACTCAATCATTGATGCTCAATGTATGGACGTAAGTCCGGATGTTTTCCTAATGTTAACATTATTATTAAACGCATAGAAGTGAAGATACTACATAGTCCGATCTTCGGCCGAACTGTTATTTTCTTCACTATGGTAAGTAGAAAAAAGTCTGCTTTTTAGGCTCTAAATTTGCTTAGATAGATAGCATCTACGCAAACCAAAAAATTAGGGGTTAAACAGTATTTTCTTGTCATCAATTTACAGTTGACCGCAACAGAAAAACGACATCGAATCATGAGAAATAAAATAAAAAATACAGTACGTATAAAATTTTCGGCATATGCGTCCGATCTTAGGCGACCCAACCTTACATCCTCTGAATGAACAGAGATACTTAAAAGGGCAGTTTGTGACACTGTACGAAGAGTTAAGGCAATACCCCGGAATTTTTTTAATTATTTTCAAATGTCTATAACGATTTTGAATACAGGAACGGACGAGACTCCACATCTATAATTAATAGTTCGGGATCAACAATCCACGACATCGTATCGATTTTCTGATGATTATAAGCACAACAAACACGTGCTACCGCTGAGCGAGCGTGCGGCATACTGAACCATAGACTATATACTTAATACAGAGATACTGAACGCAGCGCCGGCGCTTTTTTAGCGCTCGTCTGAATAATAGTAAGAAGTATCCTATGGTCTATTTTATTTAACGCCCAACGCCGAGCGTTGAAAATAGAACACTGCGCGATAAAAAAGCGTCGCGCTTTAAAAGCGCTGACGTGTGAACATATACTTGGGAATGCATTTGTTCTATTTGGACGCTTTTTTAACGGACGTTAAAAAAGCTCTCGTGTGAATGAGGTCTTATAATAAGGTTAGCAATTAATTTAATATCTACATTCTACATTTACGTGTTATTGTAATTTCCAACATGTTTATTTACGTTAATCACGATAATATTCAATAAAGTGAGAAACAAATAAATAAACAATGATAAGATATTATATTTGTTAGACCTAATTCACACGAGAGCTTTTTTAACGTCCGTTAAAAAAGCGTCCAAATAGAACAAATGCATTCCCAAGTATATGTTCACACGTCAGCGCTTTTAAAGCGCGACGCTTTTTTATCGCGCAGTGTTCTATTTTCAACGCTCGGCGTTGGGCGTTAAATAAAATAGACCATAGGAAACTTCTTACTATTATTCAGACGAGCGCTAAAAAAGCGCCGGCGCTGCGTTCAGTATGCCGCACGCTCGCTCAGCGGTAGCACGTGTTTGTTGTGCTCATAATCATCAGAAAATCGATACGATGTCGTGGATTGTAGATCCCGAACTATTAATTATAGATGTGGAGTCTCGTCCGTTCCTGTATTCAAAATCGTTATAGACATTTGAAAATAATTAAAAAAATTCCGGGGTATTGCCTTAACTCTTCGTACAGTGTCACAAACTGCCCTTTTAAGTATCTCTGTTCATTCAGAGGATGTACCCAGAATGCCTTTTGTTTTCTTTTTCGTCTTTTAATAACACAAATCGCTAGTGCCATTAATTTAGTAGGAACCATTTCCACGTCTTACTGAAGCCAGAGACGAGACATGAGTGATTTTAAAGCGTTAGTATGAACAACCACAGAGAGAACGTTTAAAAAGCGCCAACGCCGGGTTTTAACGCAACGCTTTTTTAACTCTCGTGTGAATGAGGTCTTACTGATGAAAACAATGCTTGTTTCATAGATTGTCTGTTTACGTGCTAGAAATACAAAACTATTGAAACGTGAATTTAGAACAAAAGTAAATTGAAACTAAATTTACTTTTGTTCTAAATTTAATAACAAATTTATCAATTTAAGAGAATATTCGAACATATTATGAAAGTCTCTGTAAACTTATTATATAAAATTCAATTTAAAACATAACTACTACATAGTAATAATAATTAAAAAAGCTCTTTGCCAAATACATCTTAATATATATAAATCTCGTGTCACAATGTTTGTCCTCAATGGACTCCTAAACCACTTAACCGATTATAATAAAATTCGCACACCATATGCAGTTTGATCCAACTTGAGAGATAGGATAGGTTTTATCCCGGAAATCCCACGGGAACGGGAACTATACGGGTTTTTCTTTGAAAACGCGGGCGAAGCCGCGGGTGGAAAACTAGTAGCTTCATATTTAATAGGGAATAGGGATACAAAATATAAAACACAGCATATTTTTTCTAATTTCGATTTATTTATGTACCTGGGAATTGCATTACAATTTCATCACATAATCTTATCCTAATCAGTCTATAAATTAATACGAAACAATTAGCAATTAATAATTTCACATGCCATTTATTTTAAACACAATACGTATCTTACTTATAATGTTATCGATTACATACGGTGATCAAACATACAATTTCATCATTTTTATATTTTATCTTATCTACTAAATTAAACTACTCTAGAAAGTTTTGATACATACTATCATAATTCAGAATACCACATGATTATAAAGTGTGCCATAAAAAATATACAGTGTGTCCCACTGTTGGTATACTAAGCTCAAAGGAGGTTATAGTTTTGCATACGCTGAGTACGTCAAAATACTTATAAAATTCCAGACGCATTTTTTTTCAAATATGTAGATGTATTCCTAAAACTCTATGTGAAGCTAGAGAAGAAAACATGGATTTTCAGAAAAAATTTAGCAAAAAATTTTTGACTTAATTTTGTTGTTTAAGTATTTTTACGTGATCAATGTATGCAAAACTACAAGTTCCTTCGCGCTTAGTATACCAATAGTGGGACACCCTGTATAGTTTGCTAATCTATACTCATATTATAAAAATGAAGAGTTTGTTTGCTTGAACGCGCTAATCTCAGAAACCACGTGTCCGATTTGAAACATTATTCCACTGTTAGTTAGTCCACTCATCATCCTGCTAAGACCAGAGCGGAGCAATGCGGGTAAAACCTAAAAAAATGGTCTCTCGAGTTCTCTAATGAATAGGTATGAAAATTTATCCATTTTTTATATACGGAATTGGATTACAAACATCTAAGTTTAAGTATAATATTACAATAACGAACTCAATAAGATAAGATAGGGCAATAAAGCAAGAAATGATATTTGCAGACGTAATAAATTCGTAATAAATATATTTGGAAATCAAAAACTGTCCTAAGGTAAAAGTATATAAAAATACAGATTATTAATGCTGAATTATGCTGAAGAGTTTGTTTGTTTGAACGCGCTAATCTCAGGAACTACTGGTCCGATTTGAAAAATTCTTTCGGTGTTCGATAGCTCATTTATCGAGGAAGGCTTATAGGCTATGTATCATCACGCTACGACCAACAGGAGTGGAGCCACGGGGGTGAAACCGCGCGGAGCAGCTAGTTACTGATATTCTTTTAATATGCGTAATTATTATGATCGTCAACCATTTACTAAGTCGTATTTATTATAGATTAATTATTATTATTATCTACAGTAAAGCTAGATGAAAACTTATAATTAAAGTTAAAATAAAATAAAATATTACTTAATGGAAACGTTATTTCACGAAATCATTTTATTTTTAATTCGAAGTTCTAAGGTTCTGGTTCTTAATTACTTTTTTTTTGTTTTTGTTTCTACTACTACATATAAACTTATTTTTAGTATCTATACATATAATCTATACATATAATAAAATCGTAGGAAAGTCAAAACTGTACATTGAATATTTTTTTAAAAGAATACATAATCCATGATCTATAATCGATATAGAAGCCAAAAATATAGTTTTTAGAATTTTTGTCTGTTTGTCTGTTTGTCTGTTTGTCTGTTTGTCTGTATGTTTGTCCGAGCTAATCTCGAAAAGTACTGCATAGATTGACTTCAAATTTTGCATGAATATTACTAACAGGTCGTGTGAGGTTTTTTTAAACATATTATCATGCTATCACCTCCGGGGGAGGAGCTGTGAACCTTTACTTTTCTTACGTATTCCGTGTACTACGACAGCGTACAATCTAAAGACTCATGTTTAAATGTTGTTTTTGAGTAAGCCATGCTATTATCTAGCTTTACACTATAAAAACTACGTCATTTACGTAATTTGGGCAGAGAAACTGTTTAATGAATCTTTGTACTATAAAGACAAATTTGATTCAGCGCCATCTATGAGATTTCGTAAAAATCAAATCAATTTACATGTTAACACTACTGAACACAATGTTAAAAATTAATAATTTAAATATAATTATGTTATTTATTTATTTAACTCTTTAACCCATAATAAATCTTCCCTTCCCTATAAGGTGCGCTTATATAATTCGTGTGAATATACTACATTTTTAAAAGTGAGGGTAGATGTATATTATTTTAAGTCAAACTAGACACCATTACAGTTAATCTAATATTGATTGTGTTCATTGGTTACATTTTTAAAAATCTTCGTGTTTTAATAATTCGATCACGAGGCGGGACTCTAATACAAAAAGGTTATTATTTATTATTATTATTATTTATTGAAATTATTCTTACAAATTATTACAATAACCTTTCCTTCATCATTTACATGTTGTTAGTAAAAATATACTTTGACTGTTAATACTTTTGTTCAGTATTTATCTGTATGATTATTGCTTGGTAATTAATATATTTTCATGTCGTATACCTAATTATAAACATAAGTGTGATGTGAAACTAGCTGGATTTATTTTTACATACTCACAGTCTTATATTTTGTGTTAATGTTAAAATAGTATTAATAGTGTAAATCATAATATTTTTTCAAAGTTAAAAATATTTCCTTTTTTAGGGTTCCGTAGCCAAAATGGCAAAAACGGAACCCTTATAGTTTCGTCATGTCCGTCTGTCCGTCTGTCCGTCTGTCCGTCTGTCACAGCCGATTTACTCGGAAACTATAAGTACTACAGTGATGAAATTTGATGGGAATATGTGTTGTATGAACCGCTACAAAAATATGACACTAAATAGTAAAAAAAAGAATTGGGGGTGGGGCCCCCCATACATGTAACTGAGGGATGAAATTTTTTTTTTCGATGTACATACCCGTGTGGGGTATCAATGGAAAGGTCTTTTAAAATGATATAAAGTTTTCTAAAAAACATTTTTCTTAAAGTGAACGGTTTTTGAGATATCAGCTCTCAAAGTCGTAAAAAGTATGTCCCCCCCCCTCTATTTTTATAACTACGGGGTATAAAATTCTAAAAAAAATAGAGGTGATGCATGCTAATTAACTCTTTCAACGATTTTTGGTTTGATCAAAGTATCTCTTATAGTTTTTGAGATAGGTTGATTTAACTGTAATTTATTATATTTGCTGCTACGGAACCCTTTGTGCGCGAGCCCGACTCGCACTTGGCCGGTTTTTTTCTGATGGTGTTGCCATCGCATTAAACCGCGCTGTCGTTTCGTTCACAAAAAGTCATGTTATTAGGACCGAATATGTAGCCGCCTCAACTTACGGAAACGAGAGTAACCTGCGTTGTCTGTTAGTTATTATATATTCGAATTTAACGTTACATGGAAATTGGAATCTAAATATATGTATACCTATTTATATTAAATCTGTAGAGGTCAATTCTGCACATGAAATATATTTCCTAAATAACTATCACGAGGTGATTAGAGATCGACATCGACGTCAAAAATGTTTGTCCGTCTGTCTGTCTGTATAACCGTTATAGAAACAAAAACTATTCGACGGATTTAAACGAAACTTGGTACAATTATTTTTCATATTCGTGAGCAGAGCAGCAACTCCATTTTTAAGCTTTCGTCGCGTGTGCGTTCTTAATGCGTGTATCTTAATGGTTAAAGCTACACAGAAATCAAGTATGAAAGAAATGTTCTCCATATTATATAAAAAATATCTCCCGACATCATAAATGTCTATCTTTTATGGTTGAGCTTAGGAGTTCAAAGCTTTCTGATTATATTTGTCTACTAGCTGTCCCCGCGACTTCGTTCGCGTGGAATAGTGACTATGGGACCTATGACCATGGGCTCAGGGTGGGGCAACAATAAAAAATCATTTTTATTTTCATGCTCCCACTCCCGCGCCCACTCGCACTCCCACGCCATATGCCACGTTCAGTCCCAATCCCACGCCCACGCCCACTCCCCTTCACAATTAGTACCTACCAGATCAAAGCCAGGGTAAGCGCCCCACCCAGCCCCACCGTGGCTACGCCCATGCTGAATTACTACTTAACATACAATTATTGAGTAAATACGTACAACCATACTGTACTGTTGTACTACCATAAATAATTAAAAGAATTGTTATTAAAATTTCTTACTAAACTGAGCTAAAAAACTTACGTACCAAATTATTAAAGAAAATCAAGAAATGAAATGCCTAACCTATACCAAATAGTTACTACATATTGTAATTAAAAATTATGATTAGTATATAATATCGAAAATCAAAAAAGAAATGCCTAACTAATTCTACGTAAAATTTCTTTTAAATTATGTCATATTATTTTTTAGGAACCAGGGGGGGGAGAGGAGCAAATTCTATTTCCTTCCTTTCTTAAACGGATGTTTTTAATAATCTATGGTGTAGCCAGTAGCCACTGATCAGCTTAATCGATACTCAGTTTTTATCAAATCCAGAAACAAATCCAAATTAGATCTTTCCTGTCTCACGCACGTAACTAAAGGCTGAAGAGAGAGAGAGCACGTAACTAAACCGTTTAGACGAAGAAAAGTGTATAGAAAAAGGAATAAATAATTTCATAAACTTCCCGACGATCTTTAAAAATAAATTATAACTTTCATTTTTTTCATTCCCACTTTTACCCCTATGTAGGTATAATAAGTGGATGAACCAATTTTGATACACTTTATCTAAGAACCAGCGTCGGAAAATATTCTGCCTAACAAAAAAAAACCGCATCTAATTCGGTTTACCTGTTAGCCAGCTACGGTGCCATAGACAGACACACACACACACACAGGAATACATAGCGGTCAAACACATAACACCAGTCTTTTTGCGTCGGGGGTTAAAAATATAATACGACATAATTTAAAGGACATTTTATGTGGAAAATTTACCTATACACGGGTAGATAATTTTTGAAACAAAAAAAAAATCGCAGTAGGATGAAACCCATTAGAAAAGGATATGATAAAAATGTAAGGAAAAATAAATTACGGTCAATCGGAGTTCGGGAAGTGGGAGGGGGGGAGCTTTTAAGAGAAAAAAATGGTTTCTCTCGATTTCTCGATAATAATAACACCTGCTAATTTTTTTCTACATATTTTAATTGTACAGACATCACTTTTCCACAATTTTATTATATGTATTGATGATGATGATTGAGATTATAACACTCTTAGTCCGTTTTAATTTTTATTCACCCGCATCAGTGCCACCTAAAAAATCTTTATATATCGAAATTCGAGCAAAGTTAAGAAAATGAGAAATAAGAGTTCTCAAGGATCGTTAGAGATAAGAGGCTTACTATTGACCGAAAACAACATGTGTTATGCCGAACCTGAAACCGCTTCACAACGAGAATTGCGGCTCACAGCTGACCGCGAACGGCATGTACTATCCTGTGAGACCGAAACCTTCACTGAGGGTATATATAACGTCTCACAGCTGATCGCAAATGGCATATTGTACTATCCCGTGAGACCGAAACCCTCACTGAGAGGGAATTACGTCTCACAGCTGATCACGATCGTCATATTTTATCTCGAGAATTCTGAAACTTTTACTCAATATGAAGACCGTTTGACAAATAATAGGGTGCACCATAATATTATTCGATCTCTCGAAGATGAACATGAGCATAAGCAATGACTAGAGTAGGGACGCGAATATTACCATTATTTGAGACAAGAACGATTAATAAGTTTGTTTAATGAAAGATTAAGAATTGAAACTATTGGTCTCTTTAAACGGACGAATAACGAGAGGCCCGTCTTATTGCAGACAGATTTCGACATAGTCTTAATGACTTAGAGGTAAACATAGAAGATCAATCTACAAATTCGGTGGTGTGGTCCGACAAAATAATATAAAAGTGGGTTTGCTTATAACCTCACAATCGATTACAGATCATCTTCTGTATAGGCGATATTAACGTAGTATGTTCTTTTTGTAATGCTTTAAAGTGGAGTAAGGAGTCGGCTTTCGTTTGAAGATACGCCGGAACCTTTGAAATCACTACTTTTAAGTTTTAGAGGAACATGTGCAATCTAAACAGTTCTTAGACAATATTAGCTCTTATAGTATTGCGTTTTAAATGATCCTTTGGTGCTCAACAATTATCAGATGCTCCTTTCATTCTTACTTTTAAGATACAAGGTCAAGTTTATCATTTGATAGGATCCCTTTTGCCTGAAGGCCAACCTAAGTTTCTTTAAATATATTTTGTATTCGACTACGACGAATAATCGAATACAAGAAATCAATATTTCTCGAATTTAAAACTGAACTCATTTCACAATTTTAGAACATGTTAATTCATCAGGTTAATCCGTATATATGCGTTTTAAATCGATATTAGAAGCTTTTCCTCAAGATGGTGATATTAATATAAAATTGGTATAAATGCCGATAGACGGAAGTCTATCAGCACTCAGGAATTCCCTGAGCGTGTTATAACGCCCAGGCCGCAGTATTACAATTTTTCCTACAGTAGGGCGACGAATGTATTTTCGCATAGCAACGGAGGGGAACTCGTGGGGGGTAAAGTGACGCGGGCCACGTACCACAAACATGTTTAGTTTGTGGTACCAAGCGCGAAAGAAAGTCATCGTGTTTTTAGTAAAGTTACTATGTAAACTAACGTAATTTATTACTTAGGTACATATTCTATAATGGTGCGCTCAAACTGTTAATCTACATTTAATTTAGATTATTATTTTAATTACTAAGAAATGTAGAATTTAAATCACATTCATTCATGTTTTCCTCAGATATTCGATGTCTATGATTTTCGATGATTTTAAGATTTTCTTATCAGAGTATTCAATTTTAATGTAGTTAAATTTTATAAGAGACAATTAAGAACATTCAAAAATAAAGTGTCACGTATTTTTTTTAAACGACGAATGACGAAAAACGACCGAATCGCGGACGAAGTCGCGGGCAACAGCTAGTTAATAATAATAAGAGATTCCTACAGAATCGAAAAAATATCATAGCACCAAGAGTTTTATTTGAAGTTATTTTTTACAGAAACAGAGAGAATTACAGAATCGACATCAAAAAGTAATGGATTCAGTTTTTGAATGCGTAGATTTTGATTTCAATAATGATCCATACGTGGAAAAAGCATAAATAAATACATGTAACTTAAGAGAGCTTAAGAGAGTAAACTAAAGCATACAATTTCAAAGATTTATGACACAGAGATAAGTAGCAGTAAAACCGTCTTCTCACCTACCTGCAGCAGGGGCAATATTTGAATTGCACCCTTAAATGGCTCCTTATTTGTAATGTGACAGCTGAAATTGCTCCGACCACGTACAACCGAGATTGTTTCGATATTGCCCCTGCGGAAGGTACGTGAGTAGCCGGCTTTATAAAACCCTAAAAGTAACAACCGAATAATGTATTTCTGTATGAATTTCTATCATAACTTAATTTTAATTTTTCAGTTGCCGTCATCAACCATTTTTTTAATAAAAAACCTAGGAAACAAATGCATCCGTGAGCAATATTTTGTAACATGCATGAACTGTTTAAAGTGATGTTTTCTCTCGTTTAGTCTTATCGCTTGGCAGCAGGGTACTGAGACACGCACACACTGAAACAATAAAAATTATATATATTTTTTTCTTATATAATTGTGTAAGTTGTGATCAATCGTTAAAATAATATAACATTAAGTGACTCTATTTACAAACTTACCCTAAATCTTAGCAAAATGTTTATAACTTTAATCTTACGATAAATATAAGCTTATGTTAACTGATGTTAACAAATATTATTTACAATTGAAACATCATAAAATGAATGAGTAAATAAAAAATGAGCTCCAATTTTCAGCTAGATAATCTCGTTTCTATTTTTTAAATACGTGATTACTTACAGAATAGAAGAGTGGCAAAAGCACAAAAAGTATAAGTGCAGCCGCGTGCCAAGAAAATGCCTGCCATGTTCGCGCCGAGCATCGAACCCACTCGCCCGAACATCATCACTGCCCCCACGGCTGTGCCCCTGCGAAGAAAGTATGCATAATATTAAAAATAATATGGAGAACAAAATGTATGTGATGTAATAAAATGTTATATAAAAAAAAGTTGTATTTTCATTCTTTTTAAGGCAACTCTTTTCCATCAAATAATATATATATATAACTGATACAATATTGGACCTTTTAAGGCATAGGTAATGGAGAAAAATATCCTTTACAGAAAAAAATATTAACCGAAATGTAATTATTTAAAAAAAATGTCATTCCATGGGATTAACTTTTGATCAATAGCCTCTGAAAAGAACTAAATAGGGGATGGTCTATGTACTTTAAATTTTACACATAGCGGATAGCAAAAAATCGCGCAATAAAACATTAATTAATTTATAACTAAGTACCGTCAGTGAGGTAAATTAACGTTATCATAACATAATATTGTCTAATCAATGTGTACAATGCGGGCTTTCCCATCTTCTTCGTCAACAGGCATTGTTTGCTGAACATCAGCGCTGTCGTAAATATGCTCTAAATTAAGAATACAGTAAGTACTTAGGGTTGCCACTTGCCAATAAATTCATACTTTTTACTATTTTTATGACATATATACTGATTTATTTTAATGTACAGTTTTAATGACGATATTGAAACACAGATTTAATGATATATATTTACAAAAAAAAAATAAAATTATTAAAAAAAAAAATATTATGTGATATTCTGATATATATAAGCTTCATGTCAAGTATCATCATAATTCATATTATTATTTATTATTTATTTATTTATTGTTTTTGCGTGAAAAAGTAACAAATATAGTTGTTACATTCTTAATAACTTCCACGTTAGTAACATTAGTTAAAAGTTATAGAAAGTGATATAACAGTATAAAAAAGCTTTCACAAAATAGTTACAGTATTTTTAAGGAAACCAAGTTATTCATACATGTCCTAGGTTTTATTATTAGATCAAGTCTTTGACCTAATTATCTACTTATATTACCTTAGGTATTTGTATTTTATAAGGGTGTTTAAATGCAGCTAATCAAAAAACACAAAAAAATAGTACTAATACATTGTCATTATTTTAGTTACAATGGAGAATATAAAAATAGATTTGTTTACGCTAATTATGTGTAAATTTTTAAATAGAAAACAACAACAAGTATCATGTGATTATATTTGAATTACAACGTGTAGTAAAGACACCGGGTTGTTGGTATATTTATAACTAAAATGAAAGAGTTTTTGGTTTCTAGACTACGGAAAAAATACCGCCTCGAATTATTTAAGAACAGTCTTTAAAAATCTATTAGAAGTATTTTAAGCACAATGTTTAAATCCAACACACCTCAAGCTCGTTGGGAAGATTTGTACAGCATATGCGTTGAGTGGACCGATTCCCAATGCAGTAAGCTCAAGAGTAGACATGGACACACCAGCTACAAGCCTGTGAAGATAGTTTAGAATTGTCAATATAGATTTTAATATATAAGTAGAGAAACTATCATAAAATTATTTTTGTCAATATAGAGAATTATTAACCTCCAATGATATGTTATGAATGTAGAGCGTTTTTACTCACATAGAGTTCCACAAGATAAAGTAAGAGAGCTCATTTCTAAAATAGAGAGTTTTTCTTAAAATAGATGTAGAAGAAAGAGCTACGAGATGTAGAAGAATTCTTTTTTAATAGAGTTTGACGCGTTGATGTAGAGACTTCGTTTATAATATCTATAGAGCCTACCCGTGTAAATGTAAATAGATGGAGAGTAGTAAGCAGAATTTTTCCTTACATGATAGTACATAGTGCATATATGGTACTCTATCTTAATAGAGAATTCATTTACAATGTAGAGTAGAGTTAAACTGGTCCCGTAGGATATACTGTATGTAACTATGGCATCATTACCTGTTTTGAACAATGCCACTGATCAAACAAGCTGTCCCGACGACAGCGTACATGGATATCAGCAGCGTCTTCTTGGACAGCGGGCTGAGACTGGCCAACATTACCAGCGCGCCGTATATCAGCGCTGTGATCACTGTTATTTGGAACGTTTCGTAGGATATGCTGCAGGATACTGTGTGCGTCTGGAAAGTAAGGTAAATGATGTTTTTTAGTTACAAAGTGCTATAATAAAATATTTTGTATGGCTGGTTTTTTAGTTCATTTGTCCCCAAAATACAAAGATGGCAAGCAATACATATTTATTTCTGTTTCTGTAATAGTGTTAAGGAAGAGCGGAACCTCCTGTCACTGACACAAGCATTTAAAATGCTTACTAGGAGTGTCCCAATCACAAATTAGTTTAAAAAGAAGAAATAAATAATTTGAATTTGAATCGGAACATAAGCTTACTATTGCCATATTATAAAAGTATTTTAAATCGATTGGCGAATTTTTTTTGTTACTCAAGAATTGTGTAGTAGTAATGTGTCTTCATGAATTGTTAAAGAAGTAAGAAACTATAAAACAGCTTGTGGACTAGTAACAATTTTGAGTCTAAATAATGTCTAGATGTACTTTTTCTGTTATAATCATTCATATTTCTAATAATTGCTTCCAAAACATATTTAAATACTTACAGAATTCTGAATTTGGTCCAACGCTTTACAAATAGACGCAGTTTCGTTCGCCGATTGCCTCATCAGGGTGTTGATCGTGTGTGGTGTAAATAAAAATAAGCCGTTTAACCTTAAACAGAGGGCAAAGTCTGATAAGATACAATAATATTCTGTTGAGTAATAAATGAAAAACACGTGATTTTAGGGATTATATTGTTTTCCTGGTGGGCTAAATTTGGTATAAAAATTTTATAAAGCAGGTTTTTTTATATATAATTAAATTAAAATAAATAAGGTGTCCCCTGTGGGTGTCCCATGTTGACCGGGAAAATACATGAATTTTGACAGTAAAACAATAAAAAAAATCTTTGTTGTTGTTTAAATCTAAATCAGTTTAATTTACACGATGCCTTATCAAGTACTAAGAAACTTGATGTTCATGTACAGTTCTCTTTTTATTTGCTTGATAAAATGAAAATAAAAACCTTTCAAATAACGGTAGGTACCAACACGAGGGACCAAAATAAACATTATATGTATTTATTATTGAATATAAAAAGTCAAAGGTATTCGTACGATATCCATCTCGATTCAACCTCTGAACCATTGGTAAGTAATTTAGGAATAATGGTATGTGATATATTCTTTCTTATTCACAACCTGACTGATATTATAAATGCTTTTTTGTTTGTCTGTCTTTAACATCGCAAAGGAGCGATTGTATTGTATGACTTTTTAATCATAATATGTATACAGATACTTAGAAGGTTATAGAGATAGCGACTTTTTACAGCAGTGAAATAACTCATTTCCATTTGTATATTTTCTTTTCCCTACACAGGCGAAATCGCAGGCCAAAAACGGAGACATTCATAAATTCATAATTCCACAGATTATAATCAAAGATATCAACGCCCCTCAGTGATTATTATCAGTAACTGGAAATAAATCGGAATCGGAATTTAAATACTCATTTTATCTGTATAAGCTGATTAGTTCTTTGACTGTTCGTATCTTTGTCTGATTACATTTCTATGAATGTTAATATTTATTTTTATATGTCAATCATTTTAAGGATCTACAATTACATACTATAGAAGAAAGTAGCGGTTTCATTGTTAGCACATAATATTATATAGCTTATAGCACTCAGGCATCACGTAGAACAGTGAAATAATTATTAAAACCAGTCCAGTAGTTCCTGAGATTAGCGTGTTCAATTAAACAAACTAACAAACTATTTAGCTTTATAAATACAGATGTATGATGTGAGGCCTGTATTCCTTCTAACATAGTAAAATAAGCTACTGATGAACATGATGATGAAATACTTACAAAGAGAATAGACCCAGCATCAGGAATCCAATCAGTAGCAGCCATTGAACATGAGGGGGTTTCAATAAATCGATGGCTGATGTTTTTGACTTCTTTCCAGATTCACAGCTCTGACCGTCGGCTTTGCTGCGGTCGTCAGCAGATTTTTTGAGAGAGGTTACCTGTAAATAAATATTTGTTCCTGTGTTATTTAAACTGAGAGATATGTGAGAGATCCTTAAAGCTTGAAACTGCTTTAGAAATATATGATTATTGATTAGTGTTTATATGCGTTTAAATTTTTACGTGACTTACAAAAAAATTTAGTGTTATTAAAAAAAATATTAAATTTGTTAAGATAAGCTCCCAGCTTTTATAACAACCAACTCATCAACTTCCATAATCTCAAAATGTTCAATCGCTTAATTACTGAATGTCTAATTAATGCTACTAAATTAATACCTTATATTCATCTGGGTCCAGTCCTGTGTTGAAAGAAAATATATGCGCCAAGACGTTCAAAGCCTCGTTCTCCTTGCCCTTCATCATCAGGAACTTGGGGCTCTCCATGGTCTGCGTCATCCACAACGATGACAGGATTAAAGGCATTGAGTACGCGATAGTGAGGATACGCCAGGGCCGTAAGTATACGGATTGTAGTTCCCAGTCAATGGAGAATACTATCCAGGCAAGGACTGGAAGAAAAATGGTTTATAGTATTAACTTTATACAATTTAAAGAGCAGTTATTTATTTACAGTTTTATGTAATTAAAAAATCCAGTTATTTATGTGTTCTGCCCAAATGATAGACGCTAATCTAAACATTCTGATAAAAAATTAAAACATACGTTACTTTTGAATGGGTATCATTTGAAAAGTAAAAGGAGTAAGTACTTGAGTAGTATTTGCAGTGAAGTTCAACCTAATAGGCAGGTAAAAAAAAATAAAAAAATAAATTTATTTAAAAAAATTTACACGAAAAATCAACAATCCTTGATTTCAACTGTTTCGATTTATAAGCGGCATCGAATAATTAATAATTAATTAATGTGACTTACTTGGACATAAAGACGCCACCAGCATCAGTGACGCATTGCAGGTGAGGACTGCCATGTCTCGTCTCCGTTTGGGCATTAGTTCTCCAAGAAATGCAAAACCCAGTGAAGATGGGCACGATAAACTGTAATTTTACATTTTTTTATTATTTATAAGACCGACACCTTATGTGTTTTTGGTCATTTGTATAAGGCATAGGCCAAACACATTATTTGTCAGTTCCCTGCTCAATTTTTCTGGCAAGTATTCAAGTGCACATTAAAATGCAGGTGCTCAGTTACAGCAGGGAATTTTAATTGTATAATCTGAGTAAAAAGAAGCGTAGAGTACCTATATTTAATATTATTTTACTTAAAACTTAAATTTTATTTATAAACCCCAACTCGTTGCATATTAATTTAAAATACATAATTAAAAATTAATGTTTAACTATTTAGTACGAACATGTTATTTATAATATTTTAGTCTTAAAAAAATTCAACTCTTAACATTAGTGTATGTTTTATAAGTAGGTATCTACTTATACAATAAAATATTCATATACTTACAATAGAGACCCTATAAACTTGCATAGAGCATACGTCAACAAACTAGGCATGAAGGCAGCTAGAAGTCCAATAAGACCTGATAATAATGTGGATACTATGAGCACTGGTTTTCTGCCTAGAGCGTCTGCTGTTGGACCCCAAAACGGTGCTGTTAATATTATACCTGAAACACGAAATTATTAATACACATGCTGATCGAAACTATTGCTTGTTCTCATTTTCATCCTGAAACTTGTTTGTGTGAAAAAATAGCAAAAATACGTGTATTTTAACGTTTATATTTTTTATCCTTGGTGGATTACATATTTCAAATTGGGTTTAAATTCATACGAAATACCTAATACTTGTATACGTAGTATATTATTATTAGTCTGTGCTAATACATATCTATAACAGTTAGCCAATAAAATAATTTATGTATAAAATAACGCTGTTAATTTAGACATAAATTATTTTATTTTATAATTGCACGTGTATTTGATCTCCATATTTGAATTTAATAAACCGTACTGGATCTGTAATTTAAAACCTGTTATATTCGCACGTACCTATATTGGGTATGCTGGTTATTATCCCTCTCATATGGTCCGGTAGATCGAGATCACAAGCAGCAGATGGAAGCAAGAAGGCACATCCAATCATCTCCAGAATGGCAGCGCCGAGAGTAGACACCATGAGAGCGCAGTGAAAGACTTGATATTTTCCGGCGCCTGTGGAAATTTATTAGCAAATATGTTTTAATTAAACATTGCTTAATTATTTCATTCTATGAATATTGTTTAATGTTTATTTATATTCATGGACTTCTTGTGATCTATAAATAATAAATGAGATAAAGTATCTAAATAACATGCTAATCGGTTATAATAAATTAATAACAAATTCATTTAATCTATGTTAATGAAATGAATTTGAATTTGACTTAAATTTACTATTATTAAAGCAAAAGAAAATTACCGGTATGTATTTTAATATAAGTACGTGTACAGAACCTTTTTCCTTTTCTAAGACTTTTATATTTTCATCGCTATTATCTATTACGAAAATAGTATACGATGACAGAGTGGACACACCAATTTTTAATTAAATACCTATTCAATAATTATGATAATTATTAATATTACAAGTAAAACTAATAAATGTTTTGTCCTATTTATATAAATTACAGCTTAAGAAACTAGTATGACCAGTCATTAAAAACTTATCGAGTATTTTAACTGCAAATAATTAAATTCTGCTACTATAAATGACCTGTCCGTAAATTACCTAATATTTAATATTTTCTTTTGAATTTTCTTATGCATAAATTAATGGTTTTATCTGAAAGCCAGGCAAGTAGCTGGAGATTTCGCATTTGTAATATTATTTGGAATTTGGATCATAGTTTAAAAGTTCCTTCCTTGCTTGTTAGACAACTTCGATGTCGATTGCATATCATCAATCATGATTTTCATAAATAATAATAAATAACTGACCAGTGTCATTGGCGATTTAGGTATCTAATAATAAAACCTTGTAAAAGGCTTGTATTTACCGAATTTTGATTTATACTGAATAGAATTTCCAAAAAATCTACTTCAATAAATTCTCAGCTTCTAATACTTTAAGTAATTGGGCGTTGACATGTCAATCAGTTAGTAAAGAAGTTTTCCCATTTATATATTTAGATTAATTGATAAATTTTAAACCTGCACATATCCAGTCTCTCAAAATGCACGAATTGGTAGCATGTATTGAATTGGTTGTGAACTAAAACGGCGTAAAATCGCCAATATATTGCCTAATACAGGCACTCTTAAAATCACGTTTTACAAGCAATTTAAATCGGCAATTATTTCACAGTCTAGCAGTTTTGTAAGTGCTAATTATCGAGTTATTTATTGCTACTTAATTATAGAGTTTTACTCTTTCTTAATAATTTTAACTAAATATAAGTAATTTTCGCGAGAAGGGTGCGATCTCTTTATTAACATTTCCAAGATATCATTTAAATCTGATATTATGATACTAATGTAAATTTAGCAAATTTATAAACACCGAAAATTTTATACTCGTACATAATATAACGGAAAAACCTACATCACTCATATTTCTAGGAACGAATTTCATAAAATGTATCGTGTACGTGTGAAATCAGGAAAAACTTTGACGTATGAGTGTAAACATTTGGTAAGGTCAACAGAACACATCTTCAAAGAACTTTGAATTTTGATCACAAATTTTTATTAAAGATTTAAGTATTAAAGATATTTGTTTTTGTGCCAGTTATGCAAAAGTCATTATATAATGTTAATAACTAATGCAAAAGTCGTAGGCAATAGTTAATACGCCGGTCCACACAGAGCGAGCAGCCTCGCGAAGAACCTGCTGCGCGAAGCATGACGTTCAGTACGGCTGAGCCTACACCCCACGTCCACATAGACCAATCTGCTATTCGCAGCAATTCCTTCACGAGTCTTTTTTTTCCTCGGTTAACCCGCTTTCCTCAATCGGAGACTGCTTGCTCTGTGTAGACCCGCCTATTTAAGAGCTTTAAAGATTAAGAGATAGTAGGTTATATTATAATTACATCTTACCTAATCAAACTATCTAGGACATTTTAAATATTTCTAGGCGTTTTTCTATGGACAACTTCATTTATCAAATGCATATGAAGTTACGAAGGCGACCAACTGGTTTAGGAAACTGCAACCGGACGCTCTGACTAGATGGTTTAAATGTCTTTGAACTGTATAATTCATTTCACGGTACGTTCAACTTATTCTCTCTTTTCTTTAATGTAATTTTAATGATATTAATTATAACCAGGCATCTTGTTATTTTATTTTTAGGATCGCTCGGCGGTATACAATCTTTTTATTCTAACACATCTCGCACGTTCCTGGAGTGCAAGAATGCAACATATTGTATTACGAAATAACGGTACCGATCACTATACCACCATCATATACCACCATCATCACTGTCCACACATGTTACTATCTCTAGATAGTTTAAAACAGACACTTCCCGCTATCTGTCCGCCTCTATGTATATTTGGATCTTTAAAAATACCCAAAATATTTCAATGCGGTTTTTTCTACACGGCGTGATGCTCGGGAAAGGTTTTAGTATATAGCTAATTAGTTGAGTTTTAGACAAAGCAGGAAAAGCTGTAAGGGGACAGCTTGTAATCATATAAATAGGTAACATGAAGATCATGTATTACACGTACTTGCTCTTTAAAGAAAATAAACCCCAACAGATAAGTAATTCCTGTATCCCTGGACATCCATCTGGACAAGAATGCAAATCACTTATATAAACGGAAAGGAAAACGTCGCGTAAAAAACTGAACTAAATTGTAGTTCCTGAATTCATTCATAACGTAATATGATCACAAAAGCAATTACCAAACAAGCATGCAATGTTCCGCTCGATGTATTTAAATTATATAGCGTGTTAATATCGCATATTAAAATTAGGTCTAATTAGTGTCAGATAATAAATTACCTAACACTGTTTAGTCCGAATTGTACCTTGAAGATATCGAAAGATGTGAATAATGAGCTTTGTTGAGAAATATGTGTACCTAGGTACGAGTCGCAGCAAACTAACCGGACGTTTAATTAAGTATCTAGGTTCTATATTGAACGGCGACATATTTTTAAATTATGCTTTACGACCATAACGTATTGTAGCGACGAAGAAAACACATGGGAAACATATTATACTATCCAGTCGCCCAAATATACATACACAAAAACATCTTCAAAATGTGTCAAGCCGTTTCGAATGACTTTAGTACTAGTCCGGGATACATCGCCCATTTTTGCAAGTGATTACTATCAAGCTAATTTTTCGTGAGTAGTTTTATTTTGATGAGATGCCCAATAATTTCATGTACGAAACTCTCGATTGTGGTAGCTTACAGAGGTAACAAGGATAAAAATTTTTGATTTGACGGTTCTCAAATATTTATTACGCAATTTGTAGGACAATATGTCTGTTGAATTATATAAGTATTAAATAAGTGAAAATAAAAAATCAGCTGGTTAGTAATCATTTATGATGACTTCGTTATCGATACACATTGGAAAGGGGGACTCTTTGATCAAACCATAGATTTTGTAGGACTAATATTTTTTCGAATAATTTAGATAATTATCTTGAGATTGAACAAAAAAAAAATTCAGTTAGTAATTAATATTTGAGAACCATCAAATCAAAATATTCTATCCTTGTTTCCTCTGGTAGCTACCACAATCGAGAGTTTCGTACATGAAATTATTGGACATCTTATCAAAATAAAACTACTCACGAAAAATTAGCTTGATAGTAATCACTTGCAAAAATGGGCGATGTATCCCGGACTATACATAAATACGATATACATATTACGATATTATATAAAAGCTTAAATTAAGAAGTCTAGTCTTTGAGTGGAACATTCAATATAAATAATATAAATACCAACTTTTATCGGAAAATGGCTTTTCCATTTATAACAAGTTTCGAGTTATCGTTCTTTTGAATATTCATGCTGAAATAATACAGATATGTCCTAGACCTTAAAATTTGAATATTTATGTTAAGAACTTGGCTTTATTATTACAATATTTATCATCTTTATTCATTTAAAACTAAGTACACTGGTATTGTTAATTATACGCTCTACCAGCCTTACACTTATTTATAATGCCAATTGCATTAATATATTTGTCTATTCTAATTTCTATTGTATAATAAATCCCACCAAAATAAGTGCATTTAAAATGTCGCCTTGTTCTATTGCACTCTAAAAATGATCTGAGATCTCATGTAGAGCCAAGCGTCTAACTCCACAAGCCCTAACTTTACACTGTGTTTACAATGTGACTTGTCCGTTTTCATACGTCATGAACTGTAGTACTTATAAATAAATATTTTTTCATCATATACCATATGAAGTTTGTCTATTGATTAATTATCCGACCCAATTACATGGATTTATAAGTTTTACCTTCTAGTGTAACCCATTATTATTATTGGAACTATTTGTAAGGAAGTTGTTACCTATATATTGTTTTTATTTTTGCATTGTAATATTTATTTGTGTTGTAAGTAGGTACCTACGGTAGAACATAATATGTAGGTATAAATTTTTTTTTTCGTTTTATATAGTAAAAATGTAAAATTACTCTATCAGCATGCGTTGACCACACCCGGACAAATTTAATCGTGTTAAAATAGATTTACTTTTTTATTTTTACTTACAAAACTTTAAAAAAAGTACACCGACGTTCCTACCATCTAAAAATTAAAATTAAAAGTTATAATCGAGAAGGAATAATTTTTGTTGCATTTATTTAAAAGTATTAACAGTTTTACTGAGCCTATTTATGTATGAGCCCACATCATTTTTCCAAAAACTTCAGTATTATATTTTAACACAAATAAAATTGTGAAAATTACTTAATTGATTTCATGCTGAACTAAAACGGATTAGAACTATTAAAATTCAGTAACTTGTAAATATAAAGTATCCGACATTATATTTACAAATTCCAAAACCTACATGTCAAAAAGGACAGTAATGTTGATTGGATTTAATTAGCTCTTAAAAAATGTTTAACTCAAGTAAGTTATTTGAGGAATGGTAATTAATTATTTGGACATAGTACTTCTTGTTAACCTGCATTTTCCGAAGTGGAATATTTTCACTAACTTTTAATCTAAGTATACTAATCGTATAAAGCTGAAAAGTTAGTTTGTTGGAACGCGCTAATCTCAGAAAATACTGGTCCAATTTGAAAAATTCGTTCGGTGTTAGATAGCCCATTTATCGAGGAAGGCTATGGGCTATATATATCACGCTAAGGCCAACAGGAGCGGAGCAATGCGAGTGTACTCGAATCTTTTTGTGTGGTGTTTTACAAGGGGGAGGCTATGTTTCACACAAGAAACCCGATACCTCGGAAAATATTACTAGCTTAAAAGAAACCAATATGAAATGTTACAGAAAATTTTGTGAAATGTTTAACTGAATGAAAAATAGAGAGTCATGTCTGCTTTTTAATATACATATACCTCTTAAGGAACTATGAAACTAGGTAGTTTTACAAACAAAAATGAAAAAACCTTAACCAATCTTACGATCATGAGTACGTGGTAGTCAGAAAATTGTAATAAAAGTTGTTCTCTATCATATCTATAGTCCTAAAATTTGCAGTTACACTAAATCAGGTACCTTCTAGGGAAGCGCGTTCCATCTTAGACCACATCTCAGCTTAACATCATGCGAGATTGTGGTCAAGCGCTTCCCTATCGACAATAAAAAAAAATCGAAAAGTACCGGATATGAAAATCTGTAAAAACCCTTTTAATTTACAGTCTAGTAGTGTAAATTAACTTTGCGGTTTTTCAAACCCACGAGTAAATTTAAAATTAGTTACTCAAACATACGCCGTCTCATATACCTCTATTGCTTAACAAACGTTTATAATATTAAATGTACTTATGTAGTTTCCAATATATTGAATAAACAATAAAATAAATTATAATAGCTCGCTAGCTCTACTCTGCCCCGCGGTTTTACCCGCATTGCTCCGCTCTTATTGGTTTTATCGTAAATGGACTAGGTATATAACAGTGAAATAATTTTTTATATCGAACCATGAGATGAGCAAGTTCAAGCAACCAAACAAACTCTCCAGATTTACTTGTATAGATTAAATTCGTTGAATGTTATGGAAAAAAGTAAAATTTTTAGCCTTAAACCCTCTGTTTCATTTATTGCACAACTGCATTAAAAGCATTGCAATTTTTTCAGTATTCATAAGGTAGTAAGTTAAGTAAGTATATGAACCCAGGTATGTTTATTCTTAATACTTAAGCTAATGTTTAGATGTATGGTGAAGTTTCTTCCTTGGATTAAGTTATTTAAGAAATACACGATTTTTATTTTTACGTATCTACATGTATTTTTAAAAATAGCTTGTTTCGTCCTGATAAAATATAATACAATAATTAACTGTTTTACTTGACGATAATATTTATAAACAGATGTTTTTTTTTCCTCCAAAAATAACATAAACAGCAAAATATGGATGGAGACGGCTAAAGTGCGTCACTGACTTCAATATTTCTTGTTTTTTTATACTTGTATGAAATAATAAGTAAGCTAAGTTTATCAATATCGTTCTGAAATTTCAATTTTAATATTTTTGTGTAGATAATAAAATATTTTTATGATATTCTAATTCCACATTTGAACACCTTTTGAAGAAATAAAAATAAAACATCAAATGTTAAACAGCTAAATACTCTATACTGCGGATTTCATAATAAAGAACCGAATTGCATTTTCCTGAATAATGTTTTTTTTTACAATTTAAATTATTATTATTCTATTTTTCTCTCCATATAAAAATGTATAAATAAATTGGACTAATCAAAGACTTACCAGCAAGATCCAGAGCGGTCTCTAGATCAGCTTCCAGAACACTTTTTTCCGGCTTTTTTCCTTCACGGGCCTTCATGGTGCTAAAACACAATATAATTTAATAAACAACACCACAACATCACTAACATATTTTTGGACAACACAGTGACACATTTTATGTGCTAATAAACGGATAAATATTAGTTTTAAAATAACCAGCCGTTATTATAATTTTTGTGTATTTAATATACTTAGTTATTAGATCTTACATGAAGGGAAGTGGGCACATTTTGAAACGCATTTTGACTGTTTTTTTTATTAATTCAAGCACCCCAAACTAAGTGTGCTTAAGCCGGTCGCAAAGGAATAACTGATTCAGCAATCATAATATTTTCTATCTGGTTAACTGCTATACTTTCACGGAGCCGTGTTTTGAACTTGCAACCAAGCAGTATATAAATACGTGATTGAATGCGTTTTTGATGATTTGTTTTTTTTTAGTATATCGATGTTTTCTTGAGAATTCAAATTATTTGATATAGATTTTATCTTCGATTTAGTCAATTTTTTAAAGGTTTGAAAAGCCAAAATGATCAGCCAAATAGGGGATGGTCTTTATTACAATGGAACATTAAGACAGAATTTTGAGTAGGATTTTGGTTGCATTGATACGAAACGAACAATAGAATACATATTTCATCATCCCCCCTTCATAGCTGCTATAGAAGAAGACTTTGTTTCAGACACACAGTTTTTAATTTTTTATATTTAGCCTTATATGTACTATTTTGAATAGACCAGTCTATTAGTTAAGCATTTGTTCTTTACAGCTAAGCTAATATCCTAGTTTCACTATTACATTACAAATAATGTAAGTATGAACTAAGATCCTAGTTTCAAACCGGGCATTACAAGTATTGTTAAAATTTTCTAGAACGTTTTCCAATAGGTCTTGGGAATAGTCAGTTCAGGTTTTACCTGGTGTCCCTTCGTCCAGCATACTCACCACAACTCACCATGGAATCCTGATATTTCATGAATGTCAAAAAACTGTTCTGAAATAGTGCTAAATAGTGCCCAAAGGAAAAAAATAGTGCTCTTGTACTTGCGAAGTTATAGCCATAGTTCGATGAGTATGCTGGACGAAGGTTTCGCCCAGCATACTCACCTCCGTCCGGAGAATCTGTATACGCTTCAAACATAATTCATACTTCAAAAAATAGTTCCCAAATAGTGCCAAACGGTGCCCAAAAAGAAAAAACAGTGCTCGAATAACTTCGGAGTTATAGGCTTCGTTCAGTGAGTATGCTGGGCGTAGGTTCTACGCCCAGCATACTCACCTCAGTGCGCGAATATCGAACGAGCTATAGGTATAATTTACGTCTCAAAAAATTGTACTTGAAATAGTGCCCAATATCAGTCCAATTTTTGCTTGACTTTTGACTTAGAAAACCATTAAATTTTAATGTAAACTTCTACATACTAACGTAAAATGGGGTACAGTCGTCGACACATGTTTTTGGACAAAAATATTAAACTTTCTAATTGTAGACTTCATGTTATTGGAAATAATTATGGTATTTTCTCACATGTCAAAAACTTTCGATTAAATGCATTATTATATATTTTATAAATAATAATAAATGAATGAAACTTTAAGCGTAAATGAAGTCTATTACTTCATTGCATTGTGTGTTTGTCTGAATAAAAACAGTCATTTGCAGCCAATAAAATTAATATCTTGAAAAATTGTAAAAAGGAAATTATACAGTTTCTTTTTGTATATATGTTGCAGGCAAAACTTATAACCAGTCAAAACTAGTACTGTGACATAGTTATACAAATTTTTAAAACTCTTTCCAATAGTTTCATCAATGAAAGGTTTAGCAATAAAAAACATTTTTAATTACTTACGTTATTTATTACTATTTAAAGGGCCAAAGTAATCAGAATTCTAGTTAACTAGTTCACAGCTTTTGTTAACATTCATAATATAATCAATGTAAATAGAAAAAATTGTAGTTTTAATATTGTATATAATATACATATAAAAAAATGTTTAGCGTCGCGGGCGCCGCGCGTCGTAAGCCCCATACCTATTGACCGTACGTGCATCCATTACTGCCACACTATATTGAACTTTATCGCATGAGGAATACAGGTCAATTCCGTAAACGTTGTGGTACCGTCCTTGATCCGGAAAATGATTATTTTGAATAATTTTGTCAGTTGTAATGTAAGCATTAATAACAGCAACTTTATTTTTCATGCATGATTTACTTCATTTGATATCTTAATCCTTCAAGCGCCGTGATCTAGACAAATATATAAAATCATTGTTCCTAGCTACCGGGGTCCCATGCGACGCGCGAAGGCTTAATCATATTATTATAAAGTACTAGCGGTCCGCCCCGGCTTCGCCCGTGGTACATATTTACGTTTTCTTTACATAAGAACCATCCTCGTACTTCAAGGAATATAATAAAAAAAGAATTATCGAAATCGGTTCAGCCGTTCTCGAGTTATGCGCTTACCAACACATCTTGCGATTCATTTTTATATATAAGATTATTAAAATAATGTGTAATTAATAATATTGCGATTCTAAAGTAAATACTCCCTTACATAGACAATTAATAATTTACACAAGACAAAAATTGTTAGAAAGAAAGTTAATAATATTGTATTCGACTGTACTCAATGTAATGTATGTAGAAGTTTACAATCAAATTTAATGGTTTTCTAGGTCAAAAGTCAAGCAAAAATTGGACTGATATTGGGCACTATTTCAAGCACAATTTTTTGAGACGTAAATTGTTCCTATAGCTCGTTCGATATTCGCGCACTGAGGTGAGTATGCTGGGCGTAGAACCTACGCCCAGCATACTCACTGAACGAAGCCTGTAACTCCGAAGTTATTCGAGCACTGTTTTTTCTTTTTGGGCACCGTTTGGCACTATTTGGGAACTATTTTTTGAAGTATGAATTATGTTTGAAGCGTATACAGATTCTCCGGACGGAGGTGAGTATGCTGGGCGAAACCTTCGTCCAGCATACTCATCGAACTATGGCTATAACTTCGCAAGTACAAGAGCACTATTTTTTTCCTTTGGGCACTATTTAGCACTATTTCAGAACAGTTTTTTGACATTCATGAAATATCAGGATTCCATGGTGAGTTGTGGTGAGTATGCTGGACGAAGGGACACTTTACCTGATAGGTAATAGCATAATATATTTTGACGATAAATTACAATACATATAGGTGACGATGTTTTTTTACATTTAAGGAGCAATGATGAAGTCATATAAAATGTATTATTGGAAAGAAGAAGAAAATTAACTATAGGAAGAGGTTTATTATATTCACGGATATAGAGTTAAACGTATAATTCATTAAAAATTGTTTCACTTAAAAATGGTTTATGTAATTTCATAACTACTTGATTTCCGCAGGGAGGGGTAACCACTAAACACGTTACAAATTGTAGTAGCTATTAACTATGAGTCAAACATAAGCGATTTCCTTTTCGACCTCTCAATCAATTATAATTATTTAAGTGTTTTAATATTATGCATTATTTTTCACCATCTATAATTTTTCACGATATTTCAAGAAGAATTCTGAAAGCAACTAAAATATGGGAATAGGCAAAATAGATAGATAAATTATAATATTAATCGTATGATAGATTATAAATATTTTTATATAAATTTGCTCCTAAACAAAAACAAATCTAACTTAGAATCTGTCGTTTTATGAACGTCGGCTGAAATTTAAAAAGTAACCGATGTCGTTAGTATCAAATAGGATAAATCTATGTATATGTATACAATAATATAATTCTTTATCTAATTTTTAATATGAGAAATTAACATTTAAATATTTTACTCAAAGTCCTGAAATTTGGCAAACCCTTTTTAGAAACATGTCCAATATTAACAGCTAATTCATTATTGGTAAAAAAATAAAATTACAAAAATAAAGATCTATATATACACGCATTGTTTGCACAACTTAAGCACTCTACGTTGAAAATATTTAAAACAACAATCATCCTTACCAATGGATTATATCCGACATAACGAAGAAACCTTTCAGTAAAAATGCAAAAAACTAAATAGATTTAAACGCTCCGAGAGACTACAAACCGCATACTGTTTGAAACTTTATTTTCTCGTCAAAGAGCAAAAATAATAACAATTATAAATTACTAATTGAAATAATTACGATAGCAAATGATCGTTATTTACTGGCAATCAATTAATATAATATAATGTGGAATGAATACGCCCCTTTCATGTGAAATGCTCTTATACATATACTAATAAGATCTCATGTATTCGGTTGCATTTTTTATGCTCTATATATTGTTGTCCATGTTTTAATGTTTTTTTTATTATTTTTAGATGAAGATACCTTCTAATATAATACATATGATTAATAAGGAACCAATACCAACTTATTAAACTTGGCAAAATAAAAACAAATTAATAAAAACGCCTAAGCTAAATAATATTATACTATTTTACATTGTAGATATAGCTGGGAAGGACTGGGTTTCCTGCGGTAAAGACCGGCACAAGTGGAGGAAGATGGAGGAGGCCTTCACCCAATGTGGGATCCAACACAACAACTAATATTTATGTAGTAATTATTGATAATAAATTTCACATCTACTAACACAAATTGTAAAATTGTAAAATTGTAAAACTGTCTAATTTAAATTATAATATGTTCTACTAACAAAAATTGTAAAATTGTAAAACTGTTGTGTGGAAATAAAAGGCTTTTTTATTTTTTATTTTTATTTTTATTTTATTTTATACCAGCGAGAAGAAAAATTTTGTGCATTTTATTGCTGGGTATGAGATAATCCTTACTAATATAATAAAAGTTTATTTACTTTCAACTTATAATTTAGATAAGAAAAACAAACAGACAAACAATGTGCTCATATTCATGAGATATGGAAAAATGCGGACATATAAATAATTGATTTGTGATTTGTTTTGTTACGGGTGGTCGATTATTTTTCCTTATACAATTATTGACATTGTTTTGGAAGAAAGATAACATTTATTAAGGCATTAAGGTGTAGCGGTTGCCGGTTATACAATACTAGCTTCGCTCCGCGGTTTTACCCGCGTGGCTCCACTCCTGTTGGTCTTAGCGTGATAATATAATATTGTCTATAGCCTTCCTCGATGAATGGGCTAATATGATATATTATATCATCACGCTACGACCAACAGGAGAGGAGCCACGGGGGTGAAACCGCGCGGAGCAGCTAGTGTTTTATAAAAATACACAAGACAAAGATTGTGCAAACTTATTGTTTGCACATGCATTTCTCCGAATTGCGCGACTGTCTGTACCTAGGTACTGTCTATTGACTATGCATTATGCAATACTATAAATAGCAGTTTAAATGCATCCAAATAATTGAGTTGAATTTTAGAAGCGAGACATCGACGCTTACCAAAAAATAGTCTCCTGGTAAAATGGTTGATAATATCATCATGCTTTTTTTAAGGTATAACTGTAAGTATGTATCCTTATTGTAAAATTTAAGAAGTCTAATTTCATTTCTTTTTTTTATAACATCATGAGACTTGAAAATTATACGTAGATAACAATATAATGTTATGGTAGCAAAAAACTGTTCTGATAATACGGTCCGACGGCCCGAAGTAAAGGCCTTTTGGAAAACCTATTGAATTGGGTTCCATGTTGACTTATTTTGAATAGTTCGTATTGTTAAGCATGTTTTTAACTTTTTAAAATAATATTTTTTTGAATCTTTTCTCCTACCCAGCTAGCTAGCTAGCTACCAGCTACTTCTGTTCGAAAAAATTCATAATCTTTAAAAAATGTATCTTGTCCAAAAATGTCTAAATCTACTAGGTAATTCCAAAGTTTCACATAGACGAATTTTTATAAACTTTATTTCCCACTAAATTAGTGATGGTATATAGTTATTTTTTTATACAGATTCCATTCCCTTATACTTTAGTTTTATCTATTCTTTCATTGTATAAATTAATAAAACTGATAAAAAAGCTATAGGGCAAAGTCCAAAACAATGAATCATGATAGAAAACGACTAATTTATATTTTATTATTTTATAAATAAATAAACTAGGTTCTAATTAATAATTATATCAATTGTTATAAACGCTAACAAAATAAACAATTTTACTTTGTAACATTGTTTATTTATTATATTTTTGATTGTCTGTTTTAAAAACTTTTTGGTATTATATCTACAGTAATGAACTATTACTGAAAATTAAGCATATTGATAATAGTAATTAAAGCATTAAATTCAGTTTCGATCCTAAAGTTACATTTAATTATTACCAACTTTTTACTTATGTCACCTTATGTTCTAAAATGCCAATATATTAGTTAGATTTACGAACAGACTGATCAGGCTAAAGCCAAGACTCTTTTCCTGCCTCCAAAATTGAAAATCATAATGTATCGAAATTACCCTACAGCCGGAAAATAAAACGCCATTGCCTCCTGTAGTTGTTGCTACTTCTCAGCTTCTTTTAAGCAAGGTCGTAAAGGCGTGCTCAGTCTGACAGGACACAGCTGATCATATTATTGTCTGAAAAGAAAATCGATCAGTGAAATATATCTATGATCGACGAATGCCCCATGCCCCACAGGCGAACCCGTGACGTCACTATTAATTACTCTATAGAAAGGCTTAGAAAAAAATCATGGTTCAATTACATGAAGAACTTATCTTTGCTTAATTTATATTTAAGTACGTGGTAAGAATAATTGTATGGTTACATCGAGGCGAGGCGCACAGATTCTAGGCATCGCCATATGGTGGACGTTCCATGTACCCGGACTAAGCGGTTCGGTTCCATATTCTTTATCCGAACCGCGAGGGACTGGAACATGCTTCCTGAGTCTGTGTTCCCCGACGAGTACAATATGGGGGTCTTCTAGCGTAGAGTGAACAGGTACCTTCTAGGGAAGCGCGTTCCATCTTAGACCACATCTCAGCTTAACATCAGGCGAGATTGTGGTCAAGCGCTTCTCTATTACCAATAAAAAAAATTTTTAAACTTTATATTTTCGCTGTGCTATGAATTATGCAGTATGCAGTGCTTTTGCTTTAGTGCTCTGAGCATTTTAGCTATTAAGTATTCCGTGGTCGGAGTCTAAAGTATTTTTCTACAGTTCATTGTTTGTAAAAGTGATATAGGTACTTAACAAAATATATAACAATATTTAAGAACAATGATTAAACCCATGGTATTTCAACCATGGTGTACAAACCTACATATTTATTGTGTTTATCAAAACACATCACAGGGGAAGTAAATTGTATTCACAAGTTAATATTATGTATATTTGATTAAATACTACACAGAAGCAAATAACAAACAAATAAAAGTATTTGCTTACTATTATTTACATAAACAAGATCTAGATAATATTATAGTTACTAGATATCAATTGTTTTCTATTTCGGATCTTCCTATGTTTATTAATAAATATCTTATCTATGTCGGATTTCCCGTAACAAAACGTAATAATTGTATATGTATATTGTATACCTATAATTGATAGAAAGTTCGGAGTTCTTTGTATTCAAATTTCAAGCGTATTTTTATATATGTACGTAGATATGGTATGTAAAATTATTTAAAATATCTAGTTAATTAAAATATAACTGCATAATATACCATAGATTGACTAGGCCAACGATTGACAACAACAGCTCTACAGTTCTTCAAAAGTTTTAACAAACCATTTTTTGCGGACTGCAGCAGATATGATTGTTCTTATAAATGTTTGTAGTAATTTATATAATATGTATGTTTCTAAGAATATAATTCGCAATCCAAACTGATAGATTTTAGGTTTCGTTTATTAAAATTGCAATGAAGACTCGGTATATAGCGTCTAGTTTTACTGTTCCTAGAAGTCTCCGCACAAGTATCCGACTTCTGAGTTTCACGTGCCCCGTCTCACCCGAGAATATTTGTTTAACGCAGCATGCAATTTCGAATCTTATCACTTTGATAAAAAGTTAAAATTAACAAATGACGATGGTAACTTTATCACCGTGTAACTAGAAATAGTTCTTTGTTCTTTTTTCCTAAAGTTTCCATCGAGATGTGGAACATTCTCGAAGGTCTCGAAGGACCCCCAACTAGTTGTGTGGTGAGAGGTCCCTTCGTTGTCAACATGAAGGGTTTATTGACCTTTTATATTCTCTAACTGGAACATAATTATCCTTAATCAGGTTGTTTGTGTGAATCATGCAAAGAACCGTGCACTTGGTTGGACATTGTTTAAAATGCATTTTAGTATTTTTATGATAGTTGGTTATGAGTTCCGTTATTATTTTTAGGGATATCGCTTTATGCTGATTTTAATGTATTTACGAGGATTTTGAGCAAATAAATTAAACATAAAGAAACTAAAAAATATCACCAAAATCTTAAATATCATGAAAATAAAAGGGTAATTTTATTTTTACTGTCACTGTAAAATTAATAAATTAAAGTGAAGTTTCAGTTCTTAAAAAAACATATAATCTATTTTAGGGTCTGACCTATCTACCAAAAATAATACTTAATAATATACTTATTTAATAATGTTTTATGAAATTGCGCAACGAAATCGAATTTTGTGGTGCCTTTTTTTTAATTTTTAAAGTGTAAAATATCCTTCTCTATAGTCCTTTGACCTTTCGTGTTCTTAACTGACTTGCAAACTGCGCAAAAGATTTTATTCTAGGAACGCAATTATATTCGATAGTTCTCATGAGAAAAAATCTCATTTAATGGGAAATAGTCCATATTTTAAAGAATTGTTGAAAAAGTAGAGACGACAACTAATAATTTTTGTTAATTTGTAATATTTGCTGTGAAGTGATGTGTTCATAATGTATCATTATACATATCTCTTAATAGACAAATTAAGTTTTAATTGAAAACATGTCAATTTATGAAATTGAAAAGGCGTGAGAGCCGAGGACAAATATTATTATAAAACTTGTTAATATGTATTAAAGTTATGAATTGGAACTTTTAAATTAAAATAATACCGAAAAATGTATACATGATTGTTGTATAAGAGCATGGGAATAATTTGTGTTACACAATGAGAAAGATTTCATCACGCAGTCTCTTCAGGAAAGAAGACTAGTTTCTCTTGCAAAAAGAAAACATAGTAATTACGGTTTTGCCTTGAATTGCCATTGCCCTCGTTACAGTATTCACAAAAAGAGAAGTTAGTCACATTCCTTAACTCTTGTGACAATACAACTAAAACAAAGGATAAAGTGGTAACAGCGGTATTTCATTGGCTTCCAGGGTAAAAATTCATAATTAAATGGTGAACGGAATCAAATAACACAAAGTTTACTTCAACAAAGTCACGAGCAACAGTAGTAAACAAATCTTTGAACGGACAAGCCCAGGTAAAATAAAAAAAAAACCAGCTCATAATCGTAACAATACTAACTAACGTAGATAATCAAAGCTAAAAATGCTCATTAAATTGCTCAAAAAAAGGGATATACCCAATAGAAATAATACCGGTGAATCAATATTTTCGTTCAGAAAAATTTAGTGACGTCACTTTCATAGAAAATTCAGCGTATACTCGTCAACACACAGAAGTTGCACGAGTTTTTTAATCTCAAAACATTTCCACGCCCGACTTTGTTTGCTCGCGTATTAAATAACGAATACTCCATGTACGTCACTTCCACACTATATTTAGAAGCAGAAGAATAAATATCAATCGTAATCTAGTTTGTTAATGTAGATAACTATCATATAAAAGGAAGCCATTTCTCCACTAGCGTGTATTGTACGAAAATCCCTTACGCCTACAGTCAGTTTTATTTTTGCGTCTTTGGTAATCAGAAGGTAAGCTGAACAGAATATATGGCTCTCGGAGCGAATCTTTTTAGACATAGAACGAGACATCACTCGGCTGTATTTCGACAAAAGTAAGTATGGTTTATGGTAAAGTTCTCGAATAAATTCTGAAAAAGTGACAAAGATATTATGAAAAAGTGCTAAAGATAAAACGATTGACGGTTGAATTTGAATTTGGTAGAAACTTTCTAGAAAATGGCTATTCTGAACATTTTATTCGGCATTGTTAGGATAGTTTTGCGGGGATTTTAAAGATGGTTCATAAGGGGGGTGATTAGTTGTGTAGGGATTCTTAGAAGTTCTTAAAAGGGGTCATTATATATTTATTTTATTATTTTCAACGTGCAAATGTCAAAAGTTTATTTAAAGTAGGATAGAAGTAGAACCTTTGTTCTACTAGATAGATAGAATAGATCATTGTAGTCACTAAAAGGCTCAAAAATCTCTATAGAAGGGTGTATTTTGAATCCTCGCCAGATAACTGCGTAAAAGAACAATTTAAAGTGGCATTAATAGGTTGTAGTGACATAATATATTCAGCGTAAATAATATCTTAAAAAATTTCAAACTTGCACTGCAACATATTTCCAATCTGTGAAAGTTACCAGCTTTCTAAACACGTAATATTTCCACAAGTAATTTAAAGTAATACCTATAATGCTAAAGTCAATGATAAAATGAATAAATTCCTCAGATAAAAATATGTCAAAATATTTATTAGCCAAAATTAAACTTCGCAAATGCCAATAATTAAATGTTGAATAAAAAATAAAAAAGTGTAAGTTAATTCTTTGTTAGTAGTGCAATGACTGGCGTATTTTTGTTGGTGCTATTTTAAGAGAATTCAACTAACCAGTTCAGAAAACCAGTGGAAGAACTAGTATTTTATGCACTCGTTCAGAGCTTCTGTAAATGAGAAATTAATATACTTTACTAGGCAAAGCCTTATAAAATTGCTATGGTTTCTGAATTCAGTATTATCTGTACTATTAACTATTCTATGGTATTACTTTCACTCCCCCGCAACGGTCATGGACATTATTTCAAATTCAAATAATAATTTCTTTATAAATTTATATAATACCTGCACGAAACGAACCTTCATTCTGCAATATTATCCGAATCGTTTATAAAAATAACTTTAACGATATAAATAAAAATCGTGACGATTTAAATTTAACTTAATTTTATTAAATATAGAATAAACAATATATTCGAAGATCAAAGATATTAACTATTTTTAAACCTGTGCATTTAGTGTAAAAAAGAACATCGATTTACTGACGTCATACTTGATATGTATGTCGCTTTATAAAATATAAACTTTAATAAAACAACAGAAGTTTATTTTAAGCTTAATATATGTGTAAAGGTAAACTTAATTACTAATTATTGCGTAACAATACTTACATTTAGTTTGACGTACACATTTACAAAACAAACTAAGTGAAAATAAAAAATAAGGAAATGTATTTTTGAAATTAGAACGAGTGATTTTTTTTTTAATTTTCGTTTAAGAATATGTCACTGGAAAGCTGTAGATAGCATTTTAGATTTTTCTATTATTCTATTTATATATTTTATTTATTCTATTTATATTTATCTATTAATATTAAAATTATTTACAACAGTTTTTTACACATTACAAAAAAATAACTGCGAAAAAATAAGGAATAGTTCTTTATCGTGTTAGAATTTATGATTATTGTTATTTTAACTTAATTTGACTTTGGAACATTCCTATTCATTAAAATTGAAATCTAGAATAGACAAGAAAATATTTTTTTTATTCCATTAGCATTTATACTGCATAACTGTACGAGCATTTTTTTTGTTAATTTGCGATTTAATAAAGAAAATCTTGTCACGATTAAAGAAATTACTTTTTCATATACCTACTTGTTAATAAGACTATCAATTAGATTAACAAAATGTTTTATTTAGATATAACATAGTCTATTTTTTCAGCCATGCTCATCACAAAGAAGCAGATGAAATTTGGGACGGAAAAGCCGCTGCATGCGGCAACGATTGAAGAGGCCTTAACAGCTACAGGTAAGATTTTTTTATTTTAATCATAATAAAGTGACAATATAATTAAAATTAGGTGTAAATGGCATAGATTGCCTTAATTCTAAACGAGATTTTAGACATTATCTGTCTTACAACAAAAAACTTTAGACAGGTTTTAACTTTAAGCACGGGTTCTCTTTAATTTGGTTTTGTCGTATTTCACATAGACAACTATTAAAGTGACAGATCCCTAGTTTAAAGTTAGACTGTGTTTAAATTGTTTTGTGGTAAGACCAAATATGTATAATTAAAATACCAAACTCTATACGACTCTTTAACTAGTAATAACGAAAAATTAATTTATGGAAAAAGATCGTGAGAACAAAATAAGATTCTGTCGTACTTTATAATTATAAAAATAAAAAATATGTCGCATTATTCATTTAAAAATAAACCAAGATGACTTTATTTACTATCTTAATCACGGTTCTTTAATACAAAATGAAACATAATATTATAACCGTAACCTTGAAGATTTTTATAGAACTGACATTAATGGTTTAAAGATATAAATAAATACATACGATGTATAGGATACGAGCGTGTGCATGTGTTCCTAACCGCAAAGCCTTCTTACCTTTTTTGTTATTTTTTTCATACTTTACCTTTTCTATAACAGTTATGGAACACTATGAAGTTGACTATTAACGAACAATTGCAAACAGTTACATCAAGAAAACAAGTTAGAATAAGGCACTCTATCTTTTACTACACTATTAAAAATAGGTATTAAAATTAATTATTTCAAATAATTTTAGGACAAAGCATTTGCAATCCTAAATAATTCATCATATCTTATTTATCTCTTTTTCGTGAGCAATGAATAAAAATTCCAGCTATAAAAAGTTACCTCACTAAGGGCTGATTTTTCAATCCTTGGTTAAAACTTATTCGTCGAATAATGTATAAAACTACCATTTAGAGCAGGCTCCAAGGAGATGTTCGTTTGCAAAAATAGCGGACCTAAATCTGACTTCTGATATATATTGTATAGGTCCCAGACATCCTATAGACAGATGTTGCCAACCGGTTTTGTGGTCCCCCTGCCCGCACCCCTGTAATTAAATATGGCATACAAAGAAAAAAATAAAAATTTCCAAAACATGCTGTGTGGGGTATCAAATGAAAGAGCTTATTGAGTAGATCACGAATATATAGCATACTATATACATTTCTTACACTTTCTCTAAGATTTTTTAGAAAATTTACGAAAATGGTCCATTTTTGAGTTAACTTTAAACCACTATAGATTGAAAACTCATGAATATATTTTTTTATTATTATTTTAAATAATTAACAATAGTCCATTGTTTATGATTCAATAGTTCGTAATATAATATAAGTGAGCTATGTGGTGGATTTGATGAAAATAACTATATACTATATGAACTTGAAAATATACTCGCCATCTTTGAATGCTCCCCCCACTCCCCCATGCAACTATTTCACTGTACGAAATATTGAATCGTAAACAATGGACTATTGTTAATTATTTAAAATAATAATTTAAAAAATATATTCATGAGTTTTCAATCTATAGTGGTTTAAAGTTAACTCAAAAATGGACCATTTTCGTAAATTTTCTAAAAAATCTTAGAGAAAGTGTAAGAAATGTATATAGTATGCTATATATTCGTGATCTACTCAATAAGCTCTTTCATTTGATACCCCACACGGCATGTTTTGGAAATTTTTATTTTTTTCTTTGTATGCCATATTTAATTACCGGGGTGCGGGCAGGGGGACCACAAAACTGGTTGGCAACATCTGTCTATAGGATGTCTGGGATCTATACAATATATATCAGAAGTCAGATTTAGGTCCGCGATTTTTGCAAACGAAACTCCACTGAGAGTCCGGTCTAATTTTAATAACGTAGGTATTCTAATTTCCCGTATTTGACAGTTTACGTGACATTTTAATATTATCGTATAATACTTTATTGGACGGATAAGTTTCATCCAAGCATTGAAAAATCGGCCCTAAAATAGACAATAGTAGAGCCAAACATTTTAAACTCTATTTCCTCTAAACTAACATTACTTCCCAGGTTTCGGCAAATACAACTTCGGTCTCCTCCTAGTATGTAGTTGGACGCTCCAAGCCATGGGGATGGATCTCTTTGGCACCAGTTTTGTGGTGGCAGCCGCGGTGTGCGATCTGGAGCTGAGCCTGCAGCAACGAGCGCTTTTGACCGCTACACCACTTATTGGTAACTTTTTATATACGACTAGCTGTGCCCCGCGGTTTCACCCCCATTGCTCCGCTCCTGTAGCGTGATGATATATAGCCTTCCTCGATAAATGGGCTAACACTGAAAGAATTTTTCAAATCGGACCAGTAGTTCCTGAGATTAGCGCGTTCAAACAAAGAAACTCTTGAGCTTTATAATATTAGTATCTATAGTTTATGCATGTTTTGTTAAATAAGACTTTTTAAAGAATAGAAAAAATCGTGAGGCGGGATGGATCTTTTTTTATTCTTAAAGAAATTGTAGAAAACTAAATCTTCTTATATATAAAATTCTCGTGTCACAATGTTAGTCTGCATACTCCTCCGAAACGGGTGGACCGATTCTCATGAAATTTTCTGTGCATATCGGGTAAGTCTGAGAATCGGCCAACATCTATTTTTCATATGTACCACGGGCGAAGCCGGGGCGGACCGCTAGTCTTATATATAAAATTCTCGTGTCACAATGTTAGTCTGCATACTCCTCCGAAACGGGTGGACCGATTCTCATGAAATTTTCTGTGCATATCGGGTAAGTCTGAGAATCGGCCAACATCTATTTTTCATATTATGTACCACGGGCGAAGCCGGGGCGGACCGCTAGTATCATATAGAATACTATCTATCTGGTAGAGATCATTATATTTTTAACCTATTACATATTTCCTTTGTTTTCTTAATTAGGTACATTGTAAATATACCTACATTCCTCTCTATGGTAGTAATGTTTATTGATCAGATTCTCTAGTAATTATTTATAATTATAAATAATATTCATACACAAGAGCCTTCAACATTGAAATTAAATTATCAGTTGATCCTAAACCATAATTAAATTTATATTTCCAAAGGGCAAGCATATTACAACTTTTTTTATTGATATTTTAATTTTATTTATAGATATTATTAATAATTAAAAATAGAGCCAATAATTTTATTTCCAGCTTAAAATAAATAAAATAATTAATAAATAAGTCATAGTTTTCATATTAAAAGTGTAAAATAAAGTTATTTTATCCAGGCGTGGTACTAGGCGCCCAGCTTTGGGGGTATGTCTCCGATACCAAGGGTCGTCGCCTCACGTTAGTTCTATCGATGTCAGTTGGCTTTGTATTCGCTGCTCTCAGTAGTTTCTCGCCGGATTGGAAAACTATGGCGTTTATGAAGCTTATTTCTTCGACTTTGTAAGTATTAAGTATATTTATTTTATGTATTCTAATTTGAAAATATGTTGTATATTTGTTTAGGTTTTTCATATAATTTTCAATAAAGCATTTTTTTAGTATTCCTGTAGTAATTCTAAATATTCATTCAAAAGTAAATAGCATTCAAAAAATGTTCAATAATACTAATCTAAATACTTATTATTATGTACATCGAGGCATAAGTAGCCGATAAAATTATTTATAAGATCCTTAATCAAATATTCTTATTATTTGTCTTATATTTACATAATGACAATAATATAAGTGAGACAGCGCGTAAATCCTGTGCACATAAATATATTTTTACTCTGAAAAACTTCCATAAAATGATAAGATAAGATTACAAAAAGATGCTGTACAGTAGCGATGTAACGAACTTTACGTCATTTGCAATTGTGTTATTACTCATTAGATATCTTTCATTATATAAGCAAAGCCGGATTTGTTCTCAATTATCTCGATTTACTAGTATAACGAACCCGAGTTCGATATACTAGTAAATCGAGAACGCCTGCATCTCCCCTGAGTATATAATATGTTCTGTGGAGTTTGTAAAATTACGTCAAAAATGTATTGCTAAATTTTTCCTGAAAATCCATGTTTTCTTCTCTAGCTTCGCGCAACCGGCATATACCGCTTCTCTAATGTGAGCATTTTGTCTGTGAAAACATAATCTTAAACGATAGCTCACAATTCATCTTTTTGAAAAAAAATATGCGTCTGGAATTTTATAAGTATTTTTTACGTACTCAGCGTATGCAAAACTATAACCTCCTTTGAGCTTAGTATACCAACAGTGGGACACACTGTATAACATAAAAAAGCATAAATCCAATAATATGTTTGGATTTGAAGGTTATTAAAAAACAGTAAAAAACTAATTTTAAGAACTACATATTACAGAACATAAAAACACCATAAATAGGTAGATATCCTGTAAAATATAAAATTAATGTAATGCAATGGCAAAGTCTGTGTAAATCAAACGAATCGAAGTGTGACTCTATCTATTTACCTATATCTTACGAATCTATCTAGTACTAGGTATAACAAAAAATCAAATATATATTTAACAAAAAAACAACATTTAATCTAACATATTCACAACTGTTATCATTGGTTCTAAAAAGACGTAGTATTTTTTTATTTATTTATTGGTTAATGACCACATAACACTCGCCATATCCTTGAAAGGTCAAAAAACATTATTTACAGTTTAATTTGCGTAATTACAATATTGTTTCACTCTTATCTCCTGTTATCTTTACCCCACGTCGACTATAGCTTAGAATCTACCGTAGATATGTTATGAGATATGTTAAAAATAAATATTTATTATTTGCTAATATAATACGTAGGTAACGAATAATATTTGTACACGAGTGAGTTTCTCGCGGTTTCGTCACATCCTTTTTTTATGCGAATTCTTTCAAACAAAAATTAAATTAAACTTTTACGAGCAGAACCTTACGTACTCTATTAACGAACAATCCATACTTAATATTATAAATGCGGAAGTAACTCTGTCTGTCTGTCTGTTACTCAATCACGCCTTAACTACTGAACCAATTTGCATGAAATTTGGTATAGAGATATTTTGATACCCGAAAAAGGACATAGGCTACTTTTTACCCCGTGACAAAGGTTTTATCCTGGAAATCCCACGGGAACGGGAACTATGCGGGTTTTTCTTTGACTGCGCGGACGAAGCCGTGGGTGGAAAGCTAGTTAAATATAACTTTAAAAAGAGCCCTTCGAAAACAAGCATGATTATATTTTTAACATTGAAACATTACCTTTGTACTATTCGGCCCTACTTATATAAATTTTCCAAAGTAGGTCTAATGAACTTTAAAATATGGATGACTTCGCTTATTAAACTTACGTACCCATTTATCTCCTTCAGTTTTTAAGCTATTGCATAGCTTCTATCGCGGGCCTTGAGCGCGGGGACCGAATCCAGAAATTCCGTAACGAAAAAACCTCACGCTCCCCACTCCGACGGGCGCGGAGGTGTGGCTTGAAGGCACGATATACAATTATAGCTTTACCGCAGCAGTCGTCGAGTGCCACACGTCTTTTTTTACACGCTTTATATTAGCTTCACCTGTATGTTTGTTTGTTTGTAACCGACTTCTTTGGGCGCGATTTTGACCCACTTTAAACGGCCAGATTTCGTTCAAACTTTGTAGAATTATTGAGGACCGATGACAATACACTAATTTGATAAAATTTTCTATTTTTTAGTTCGGTTTTCTATAAAAAGCGTGTTTTTTAGTTTTTTTTAACTATTATTATTATATTCTTACGAAAACTATATTTTCTCTCAAACAGCACATCAGCAAGTAATTCAGGCGCCTACACATTGCTGGGAGAGAGCTGCCCCGAACGTTCCAGGGGAAGATCTATGTTACTATGTACATGTTCGCTGATGTGTTCCCAGGCTGTGGTGGCTGGTGAGTCTTTTATCTGAGGATCTTTTAAATAAATAACAACAACTGAAACATACCAATTGTATTTATAGGGGTTTTAAATGTATTTGTGTTTTATCACAGGCAAATTGTATAACAATATGCCAAGCGTTCGTAAACTGACGACGCCGTTTGTAAACGGCAAAATTTTACAATTTGCCTGCGACATATACATGTTATTGACCATAATGAGCTTCAATGTAAAGAGAAAAGGAAAAAATATCCAAAGTGCTATTTTGTTTATTTGCATACGTGTTAAAATGGACCCTATATTCAAAGATTTGATACGCTTGTAGTTCTTTACCAATTATGATTAAAGGGGTTGGTACATTTAAAGTCTATTTATATAGTTTGTGTATTGCGCGCCTCATAAGCGAAGCGTTGAGGTGGGTACTACTGTCACTTCGCGCAAAACATCTGATTTTTCAAACTTAAAATGTCTTTATGTAGCATACATTGCACTTGTAAGATAATACATACACACACATATTAAGAAAAAACACTATTTTTAACATTCATGATATTTTTGATGTCATTTTTGTTATTTAAACTAGTTAAAAAACAGTTTAAAAAAGTTCTGTCTTGGACGTCCGTGTGTCTGTATGTGCGGAGGATTTTCTTGTAACACGATAGCGACCGAAATACTTTACTAATCGACATTCTAATCGAGTCTTTTTTTTTCTCTTACGCTTGAGTATGCTCAGGAATAGAACCCTTTCATTTTTCAGGGTCTGATTCGATGTGGTTTAATTGTTATTAAATAAACAAAAATAATAATTAATAAATAATTATTAAAAAAAAATTATGAGGCGTGCACTTTTGGATTTTCCAAACTATTTATTATTTATGTTCAAAGTAAAAAGTACACTGGAATTACAACAAATGACGACACAGTATAATAATAATCTACGTCATCACGTTATAATATGACAACATTACTTATTTGTTCAAAACAATCACGAGCAACGAAGGGAAGCATAATATTGAAATAGAAAGATACCTATTGTCACACGTTATCAGAGTATCACACGATTAAACACGCAGGCTGAAGCTAGCTATTTACGGAATCGTTATGGAAACATAAAACCAGAGCTCGATCTATCGACGCTTTATTATTTATTTCCTAAATATTTTTACTAGATAAATTCGTATTTCTTTCTATAAGTTACTACTTACGTAACTATTATCTAATCTGTACTATAAGGTACCTGTACCTATTCAGTCTTCTCTTGAAGACCCCATATTATACCATCGGGAAACACAAGTTGGCACGTACCATCTCCATAAATAAATCTTTATCAAAATAAATACCCAGCTCTTTTCTTACAGTGTTCGCGTTCCCAATCCTGCCCTTAAAATTCGCATACTGGATAGACTTCCTCAGCATCACGTACCGACCCTGGCGTCTCCTGGCCCTGGTCATGTCCCTCCCCTGTGCTGCCACTGCCTGTCTCCTGCAGCTGTTCCATGAGAGCCCCAAGTTCTTGCTGTCCAGGGGACAACATGATCAGGCTCTGGAGGTGCTGAAGAAGATCTATGCGTGTAACACTGGACTCGGGAGCGAGAGCTTTCCGGTGAGTTAATTTATTATATACTAGCTGTCCGCCCCGGCTTCGCCCGTGGTACATATTTCGCAATAAAAGGTAGCCTATGTTCTTTCTCAGGGTCTAAATATTGTCTGTGCCAAATTTCATCAATATCGAGTATTTTATACGTGAAAACCATACATACATACATAATTACAAACCTTTCCTCTTGATAAGTATAGATAGATTTTTTAAAGAATGAAGTTTGATGATATTGTTGTGATATTGTCGTTAATAGCTGGTAGCTCTATTAAAAACGTACATTTTATGAAACTGTTTAGGAACTTTTGAACTAGATCGTTAACTTGACTTACTCGGTCAGATGGTTGATCTTTATGCCAATATGTTCATCATCCCATTTATAAAAAAAATTAGCTTTCCACCCGCGGCTTCGCCCGCGCTGTCAAAGAAAAACCCGCATAGTTCCCGTTCCCGTGGGATTTCCGGGATAAAACCTATCCTATGTCCCGGGGCAAAAAGTAGCCTATGTCCTTTCTCGGGTATCAAAATATCTCTATACCAAATTTCATGCAAATTGGTTCAGTAGTTAAGGCGTGATTGAGTAACAGACAGACAGACAGTTACTTTCGCATTTATAATATTAGTATGGATGATAAAAGAAGTCAAATAAATTGCTCAGGTGTTTCTTTTTAAATACACTTGAAACATTTACGTCTTTCAGTTATCTAACTATCGACAATTCTCCGATATTTTAACAAAATTATCATCCCAACAGGTAAAGAAGCTGATAGACGAACAAGAACAATCGTCAAATCAAGAAGAATCTTTCTTACGTGTTCTCTGGCAGCAAACCGCCGCGCTGTTCCGCCCGCCCCTCCTCAGTGTTACTCTGAAACTGTTCTATCTAGTCACTATTATTTATATGACGTAAGTATTTATTATCTTTTTTTATTCATAAGATTATTTTTCTCCAAATATTTTCAATCATTTAATGCTTTAAAATTAAAATTAAAATAAAATTGAGGCTTAACCTTATATGAATTTTGAGGTGGTAGCAAATCTATTTTAAAAGGATTCTTCTGTTTGTTTAAAATGTTGAAGAAATTAAGCTCTTTCTTCTATTTTTTATTATAAAAAACATATGAGTAGCTGTTTATAACACGTAATTTTTCTAGTGCATAAACTGTGCACACAATGTAATTTATCTTGGACTTTCTCATGACAGGAACATAAAATGTTCACTTTATCTTAATATACATAAATCTCGTGTCACAATGTTTGTCCTCAATGGACTCCTAAACCACTTAAAACCGATTATAATAAAATTCGCACACCATGTGCAGTTCGTCCAACTTGAGAGATAGGATAGTTACCACGGGCGAAGCCGGGGCGGACCACTAGTTGAAATATAAATATTAATTGTTCTTTGACTCAAGGGTATATTTTGGACAAGCTTATTAGGAAAAACTTTCTATTTTTCTTTCTTTATAAATACATACGTAATAATAATTTTCCAGTGGCAGCGGCTTCATCCTCTGGCTGCCCTACATCATGAACAATCTCTTCTCCGTGTTAGAGACAGGAGGAGGTGCCGGTATGAACCTCTGTACTGTCATCAGATATTCCACTGATAGCATGGCTGCTGCTGCTGGAAATTCTACTGTAAGTATTGAGTAATAAGAATTAAAATATATTATACAAGGTCTATCTATCTGTTTGTAATAAACACAAAATCTGCAGTTATTTTTATTTTGGTCATAATACGGTCTCTGTTATCACTTATCACTAACTAGCTGTGCCCCGCGGTGTCACCCGCATCCGCTCCTGTTGGTCTTAACGTGATGATATATAGCCTATATAGCCTTCCTCGATAAATGGGCTATCTAACACCGAAATAATTTTTCAAATCGGACCAGTAGTTCCGAAATTAGCGCGTTCAAACAAACAAACCCTTCTTATGATATTAAGTATAGGAATCAAAATCAATCTTATCAATACATAATATAAAACAAGATCTATCTATCTGTTTGTAATAAACACAAAATGCAATGATTTTCATTCTTCACAAATGAAGGCGTAGTCCTCGAGGGTTTAGTACTCGTTAAGTTTTACTCGCGGGTAAAGTCGTGGGTGAAAAACTGGTTAAAACACATACTGTGGCAAATTTGTCTTTTTAAAGTAATGACTACATTTTTAAATATTTCGAAAACATTTTTTTTATTACAGAAACTTACGCAATCATAATTTTAAGTACAACTTATCTTACCTACTTACCAATCTTTTTTCCATTTTTATACGACTGAAATTCACAATTCTCATATTACAAAGCAATAACATTTAATTCAATCTTTATTATTATTACTTCCAGATACTCCAAGAAGTGTGCAACGACACAATCCAGCCAACTACCCTCATTTCCGCGATGTCATACGGAGCTCTAGCGAGTTCTTCAAACCTAGTACTTTCCCTCACTTGTGGTTCTAGAAAAAGATTTGCAATGATTGGAATTGTGTTACTTTCTGGAATTTCAGCAGTTTTATTGAATTTAGTATCTAGTCCGATCGCTGGAGGGGTCTTTTTCTTCTTGTTTCTGCTTTGTGCGTTGTCTATGGGACTTTTGAGTGTGTACTTCGTGGAATTGTATCCTACGTCTTTGAGGTTAGTTTATTACTGTTTTTTATTCTCTTTTATTTATAATATTTTCAAGTGTTTGCTTTATTTCGTGCCTTTTATTTCCCAGACTATTATATTATTACTTTAATAGTTTATCAAAGAATTCAATATTAGTAGAATAAATACTGGCACGACACTTATATGACCAAGTTTTAAACTGAAATATTTATTTATTCAATAAGACTTTTCCTATAAACACTTTTGAATCGTTATCATAACATATTTTAATATTTAAATCGTAACATCTTTTTAAATTTGTATCATGACAATTATTAAGACATAATTTATCATTCCATACAGAAATTTCATACATTTACTTAATATAAAATCTGAATACTAATATTTTTTCAGAGGGATGGCATCATGCCTCTCCGTGATGTTGGGAAGGTCGAGTGCGTTCTTCGGAGTGAATGCTATCGGATATCTCATATCAGCCAATTGTGAAGCCACATTCTATGCGTGGTCAGCTTTGTTGTTAAGTAAGTATTTTGCTAATAGATATTTAGAATAGATTTTTTGAAGTGAAACTTTTTACACGCTTACGTGTTGAGAGTAAAATTTCAAGGTCGCGTCAAGGCAATACCGTCACGTCATGGAGTAAGGCGACTATTTTTGTAGTTTCTAATAATCTTGCCAAAGAAGTTTCACTTCTGACACGTGTGCTCGGCACATGCTCTTTTTTTATTTTAGTATAATATGGTGAGATCTAAGTCATGCAAAAAACCCAGTTAGTAGCCTAAGTACAAACGAGCAAATTTATACAAAAAATATTGATAATATAGTATTTATTTATTTATTTAGATCTGATAATTATCAAATCAAATAATAAAGGTTAAATTTATTAAGTTCAATTATTCTTTTTCAGGTGCCATAGTTGTATCGTGGTTCTTGCCCAGTGACAAGAAATGAAACCTTAATGTGTGAAGTCTTTGATTTTAATTGGTCCGTTGAATTCATCCAATGCGACTTTAAAGGTTTTTCAAGTGACCTTTTAAATTTGGCATTTAAGTATTATTTGGCAGAATTATCTCGTTTTGTTTTACCTAAATTTATCCTTTAAGTATATTTTTTATGTATTGTCTGATGATCGTCTGTTTACACGAATAGGAAATGTCAAAAAATGTTATTGAACCGTTGTGGGAACATTTACACGCCTTTAGTTTTTAAAACGCAAATATTTATTTCATAACACGAACCTTAGATTATGAAAATAATAATGAAAATTAACTGTATGAAGAAAACCGAAACTGAAACATTTATATACCAATAAATGTAAACTTTTTGAAGCGCTTTTCCCTCTCTTTTCAATAACAATTACCAAAGATCTTAAAAAGATTGTAAAAGTAGTTTTTACAAAAAAAATGTGTGCGTGTACTAGTGTACATACGTAAGAAGTACAAGTAAAACTTCTTTATGTCCTTATTTTTCAAAAAATAATTTACTATAAGCAACTTTACAGAAATACGTCGAATCATGCGTGGTAGGGATAAGAAAAAGATAGCGCGTAACGGAAAAATGTCACGCGTAACGAAAAAATGTTACACAAAACTTTTTCCAACCGATAAAGAAATTTCACTTCAATAAATTAAATTAAGTAGTGAGAATTGGCCTTTTGATATGATGAGACAGCATTCCACAGATCGACATATGCCTATACAAAAATTTCGCAGTTCAGTTGAACATATGACATTTTAAAACGGTTTAACCCTCACGAGTGACCACAAACTATTATTATTTTGGCATTTAGAGCCTGGACGCAAATACTACGTTTTATTTTGTTTATTTAACAAAATTGTATTTCAATTTAGCTGTTTATACCACAAACTCCATCTGAAAGATAATTTTAATTATGCCAAATGTCAAATATATTTTAGTAGGTAGAGTTATTTTAACGATGCCAAATCTCAAATATATTTTCTGTTAAAATATGCTTAAATTAAGAGGGTTTCAAAGTTTTATGTTCACGTATAAAATAATATGAAAATGTAGATATCGAATATTGTATATAAGTTGTTAAATAATTGTTAGATGTAAGCTATTTTACAAGTGTGAAGTGTTGTACCTGAAATTAAAAAGCTTGAGTAAAAAATTACCTTCAAGCAGACTGGTAATTTATATGAATAAAGATTTTTATAAATATGTTATGTTTTATTTATCGAACATCCATTTTCCCATTGTCTAACAGAAAATAATTCATTTTAGATCTTACTACAAAATATAATGTAATTTTAATATAACAAAATAGAGGGTAACTGTATCTTAACATCTAAACTTTGAATGTTGAAAATTGGAACGATACTCCAATATTGGTATTATTAATTACTAGCTTTCCGCACCCGGCTTCGCCCGCGCAGTGAAAGAAAAACCCGCATAGTTCCCGTGGGATATCCGGGATAAAACCTATCCTATGTTCCGGGGTAAAAAGTAGCCTATGTCCTTTCTCGGGTATCAAAATATCTCCATACCAAATTTCATGCAAATTGGTTCAGTAGTTTAGGCGTGATTGAGTAACAGACAGACAGACAGAGTTACTTTCGCATTTATAATATTTGTGTGGATTATTGTTTCTTTAGTTTTTAGCTTATTATCAATCTAAAACTATCAATCAAGTAATTTTTTATAACATGATAATATATTATCCATACATTTTCAACAATCTCTAGTGTTTCTTTGTAATGTTCAAAGGGTACTTCACAAGTGTGTAGCGACACTGAAAAACAAGATGGCGGACGATGCATAATATACAACATGCGAAAATTAGACTCTTGTATCCGTGAATATTTTCAGTTAACGTCACTTTTTATAATTTAATTCTTCTATTGTATCATTTGTTTAGTACCTACATGATCGTTTCATTTAAAACTCTTACTGGCGGTTAATACATATATATAGAATTGATATACAAATGATCATATTTACGATTCGCAGCAGCAGCATCAGAATGGGAAAGAAGCACCCTCTGATAAAAATTTTCAATGTTTTTGTGTATTTGTGTATGTCATTGCCATATCGTAGATTTAATTAAAAAGAAGAATAAATAAATAATTACTAGAATTATTAATTGTTTTCACTGCCATCGCCAGCGGCCGCCATTTTACATAAACAAAGCGATTGCAGCGGCCTGCGCATCTACCAGTAATTAATGTACCTAACTTCTTTACGATATAATCAAATAATCATGACCATTTCATGAAAAAACCGCGCGTTTAGTTGCCCATATCGAGAAACGATTTCCTATTATTGACCTGCTAAACAACTTCATGATGTGGCCAATAGACATTAAGGCATTTCATGAAATGCGACCGTTTCATGAAATTATTGAACTTTTCATGAAAAATCCAAATCTACGATATATCCACAAGATATAAATAAGTATAACAATTTGTTAAAAAATACGTATTAAAAACTAGAAATATCGAGTTTATATGACCTCTGCTGATAAGAAGTTGGATAATAAATGCTTAGTATCTAATCTTTATAATATCGCAAATAAACTTACTGACATAATATAATATATACATATAATAAATCTGTAGAAGGGTCAATTCTGTACATTGAAAATATTGAAAAATTAAATAGCAGGGGGTGTTACTGGATCGATACCAAACCCAAATATGTGATTAAAAAAATTTTTGTCTGTCTGTCTGTCTGTCTGTCTGTATGTTCAGGCATCACGTAAAAACTAACGGTTCGATTTCGATGAAACTTGGTATAATTATACCTTATTATCCTGGGCGTAAAATAGGATACTTTTTATCCTGAAAAAATACGTAAAAAAAAATAATCTTAATTTTTCAGTTTTATCCATAGACGTTGTTCTGTAGAACCGCGAACACACTTTGCGTATTATTATAGGCCTAGCCGTATTTGGGTCCAATAGATATTTATAAGATGTCATTGTCAGAGTTACTCAAAATGGAGAAATAAACCATCCACGCGAAGACCGACATCCGCGCGGACGGAGTCGCGGGCGGAAGCTAGTATAATAATATATATTTTTAGACCCGCGGTCTAAATTTTAATCTACACGGGACCATTGTAAAATAGAGATCATAAAATATTTGTAAATTAATGAATAGTGTTTGCCTGCCTAAACCTTCAATATATTATACCTACCCCTTTTAAAAAATGTACTAGTACAAGTACCTATATACTATTTCATTTTGTTGTTACATAAACAGTAAATCTATAAAATGATGAGTTGTTAAAAATCGACTTCAATCATTTTCTGATTCAGATGCATTTTACAATTTGACACATTTGAAGCACATGGTTATCTTTTTGTATTCCGTAGCATGGTTATTATCTCGGGTTAATCGTGTACCTATTGTAAAAAATTGCAAGTAATCTATATATATATATATATATTATATATATATATATATATTATATATATATTATATATATATATATATATTCATATATATATATATATATATATATAAATGAAACCCGTTTCGCGTTGTCACGGCACACGTGTGAACGGCTGAACCGATTTCGATAATTCTTTTTTTATTACATTCCTTGAAGTACGAGGATGTACATAAAAATGCGAAAATTTTATGTTTGTTATTGAATTTTACAAAAATGTTAGATGAAATTCATACATCGATGTTCTATCTATTATACAGGGTGTCCTACTATCGGTATACTAAGCGCGAAGGGACTTGCAGTTTGGCATACACTGATCACGTAAAAAATAGGTAACTACTTAAACAACAAAATGACGCTAAATTTTTCCTTAAAATTCATGTTTTCTTCTCTAGCTTCGCGCAGCCGGCATATTATAACGCTTCGCTAATGTGAGCATTTTGTCTATGAAAATAGCTCACGTGCGGGCAAAGTTGGGCGGGTTGCTTGTTAGGGGTGTACACAAAGAGTTTTAAGAATTCATCTATTTGAAAAATAAATGCATCTGGAATTTTATAAGCATTTTTTACGTACTCAGCGTATGCAAAACTATAACCTCCATTGAGCTTAGTATACCGACGGTGGGACACCCTGTATACTTAGATTTACACATAGGTTACATAAATCCGTTCTTAAAATATAGTTTATTATGTTTATTAATAATACTAGGTAATTGAGAAAATAAATTTTGATTTAAGAACCTTAATATAGAAATCTAGGTCCTTAATAAATAAAACTGCCTTGAGTTACGTTAAGACCTTGGTATCTACTTGGTGTTAGCTTGTATTAGTTAGGTACTAATTGTAAGTAAAAGTTATTTCTGTGTAAGTATTGCAAGTCACTGATCTACAACAAAAAAATTTTTTTCGCGCGGATTTTGATAATCAAATAGGTATGTAAATTTGGCACATAAATAATTATTATACAAGAGATATCGATAATTACACCTTTATCCGTTCATTCCTTATTATTGTTAGATAATATTCGCTCACAGAAGTGCACGCTAGCATGTGGTGTTTTTAGTGAAAACATTAAAATGAGTGAAAAAAATGTGGTTACATTTGAGGAAGCCTTGGATAGAACCGGTATGGTTTAATGAGATTTTTTTTTTCGATGGCGCGAAAGTAATTTTTTTTTTTGCACGTTTAGTGGCAAAAACGGCTAATATCTATCATCGGTTATAGAATTGACTATTAATATATTTTATTGACTATAATAATATATTATATTGACTAGGGAAGTATCATTGTAACTAATGGAAGGATCTGTGGATTATAAATCGATTTATTATGTCAAAAATAAATTAACAACAATTATTCATAGACGTGTAAAAATAAAAATAATAATTTGGAAAATCCAAAAGTGCACGCCTCATAATTTTTTTTTAATAAATATTTATTAATTATTATTTTTGTTTATTTAATAACAATTAAACCACATCGAATCAGACCCTGAAAAATGAAAGGTTTCTATTCCTGAGCATACTCAAGCGTAAGAGAAAAAAAAAGACTCGATTAGTAAAGTATTTCGGTCGCTATCGTGTTAACAAGAAAAAGGATCCGCACATACAGACACACGGACGTCCAAGACAGAACTTTTTTAAACTGTTTTTTAACTAGTTTAAATAACAAAAATGACATCAAAAATATCATGAACGTTAAAAATAGTGTTTTTTCTTAATATGTGTGTGTATGTATTATCTTACAAGTGCAATGTATGATACATAAAGACATTAAGTTTGAAAAATCAGATGTTTTGCGCGAAGTGACAGTAGTACCCACCTCAACGCTTCGCTTATGAGGCGTGCAAAAGTTTTTGAGTGATTTCATACTAACAGTTAATTTTTCTTTCAATTTTCCAAACCATTATATTCCCTTAACAAATTCATTATTTTTGAATTCATTTTATAAACACATAAACAGATTATAGATAGAAATTATCTGTATTGTATCTATCTTAGGTAATGCCTTCGGAAGGTCATGCAAATGTGAGTACTAGTTGACCCAATTACAATTTAATCGTCAAAATTGCAATGTATAATAAACATTTAAATTATCGATATCATAAAATTAATAATTATAAAATAGCAACACATTAAAATTCTTTAAAGGGCCTCTGCGTGTTGGTCCTGTGTCCTCACGTTCCAAAGGACCGGGTATCTTCCTTCTGGTGGTAATCGTGTATTATGGAAAGAGATATAAAATAATAAAAAGTGCTTGTTCATTAGCATTAGAATCTATAACCTTAATCAATCACAATTCACAGTGAATCAATCAATTTATTTCGTGATAAATCTATACTTCTATACTAATATTATAAAGAGGAAAGGTTTGTATGTATGTATGGTTTTCACGCTTAAACTATTGGACCGATTTTGATGAAATTTGGCACAGATAATCTTTGGACCCTGAGAAAGAACATAGGCTGCCTTTTATTGCGAAATATCTACCAGGTTCGAAGCCGGGGCGGACCGCTACTTATAAATAAATAAATAATAACTTCTACAAAAATTTCTATTTGGGTTGGTTAACTCACAATTATCGCATTGTAATAGCCTTTTGAAATACTTTTTTGGGTTCATTATAATATCCAATTTAAAAAGTTCAGAAGAAAAAAATAATTAAACATTCAGAATGGTAATGGAAATGGAGCGAAACATACCTTTATCTTATATATAAAAATGAATCGCAAAATGTGTTGGTAAGCGCATAACTCGAGAACGGCTGAACCGATTTAGATAATTCTTTTTTTATTATATTCCTTGAAGTACGAGGGTGGTTTTTATGTAGAGAAAACGTAAATATGTACCACGGGCGAAGCCGGGGCGGACCGCTAGTTATAAATAGAAATAAAACTGCATTTCAATAATTTAAAAATTTAGATAGGTACCTACAGGTCCTACTTACCATACCCGGGAATCGTAGCTAAAACTTTAAAATAAACACTTGCTTTAACCATAACCATTTCTTCCATGTTTTGGACTATACAAATTTACTTGAACACATAAATTGATTTAGAAATTGAAGATTTTTTAACAGATTTTAAACGCAATTTATTCATTATATTATTTTCCCGTCGTTTCGACTCGAAAATACTCCACATATCAACAACGGAGAAATAGGTGGAGGTAGTTTACAAATAGCAATTTTTGAATAACCGTCAAGACGTATGACATCTTACGTCGCCCCGTGACCAGCGCTCGCTGGCTCGCTGCAAAGTGTTCGAAACGTCGGGAAAATAATATAATGAATAAATCGCGTTAAAAATCCGTTAAAAAATTAATCAAGTTAAAAATTAATTAATTTCTAAAATCTATACTTCTATACTAATATTTAAAGAGGAAAGGTTTGTAATTATGTATGTATGTATGGTTTTCACGCATAAACTACTGGACCGATTTCAAAAATTCTTTCACCATTAGAAAGCTGCATCTTCACTGAGCAACATAGGCTATATTGCATATTTTCAAAAAAAAATAGAGATCCTTACCAAAAATGCAATAATGTAACCCAAGGTGTAAAAAAATCAACTTAAGAGATAGGATAGTTTAAACACGTAGGTACCACGGGCGAAGCCGGGGCGGACCGCTAGTACTATATAAATTGATTCCATGTATAGATTCTGTCATTATTCTTCCAGGTTTCGGTCTATACAACTACATACTCGTCACCGGGATAGGTCTGATCACCATTGCGTTTGTGACGGTGTCCTATTGCACCACCATCATCATACCAGCCAGTGCCTGTGAGCTGGAGACAACAGTCACGCAGAGGGGGTTGCTCGCTGCTGGGCCTGTCGTTGGTACATCACCTATACTAATTTTAATAATGTTAATAACTTTAACGGTGCTTTTCCACTAGAGATGTGCGAGGATGCGTGGCGAGGGACGTGTTTAAAGAACCAATAGCATAGCTTCCACCAGAGCTGTGCTCCCGCGAGGTAAATAAAGCGACAGGATCGGTTCTTTAAAAAACACATGCCTCGCAACACATCCTCGCACATCTCTGGTGGAAAAGCACCCTTATTTAACACTATAGCTGGTGCTAGCTGTGCCTAAGATGAGCTTGACAATTGTGACGCAGAGGGGGTTCTCGCTGCTGAACCTGTCGTTGATACTACCATAGATTACTAGATAGTAACTGTATCTATTACCCTCATTTGAATAACGTTTATGACTATCTATGGCTGCGCTTCGTGCGCCGATTCAAATTATTAGCACAGAATTTTTTACATATAACGATAAATTCATAAACTCAAAATATTACTCTATCGATATCAAAAATGCTTTTAAAAAGAGGAAGCTACATTTTTATCGAGTAGCATGCTGTGTGCATGAATTTTGCACACCACGATGTGTTCTACTTTCGACCGCGTTGTTTCCAGTTCACAACATTAATTTTTTTATCTCAGATCAACGAGAATTAATATACGTAATTCCTAAGAACTTGTATTTTGGGTCATCGTTGTACAATTATAAAAAAATTAGTTAAGTGCATCGTATCTTTATCATAAGCACGCTTTTATGATTTAGATTGTAATATTATAAATATTGATATAATATTACCTATATCAACATAATATTATGTAATAATACAATCAGATTAATGTTTTTATTGAAAAGTTATCGATAAGAATTACTGTTAAATTTAAAGTTACTCTATGTTTTCCGCTTTCAAGTTAATAATTATTTACATACAAGGGCACAACTTACTTTTAAAACATCAGAATACGGGACACACAAATAAAAAAAAATACGTGTGTGCCGAGAACTTGCGTTAGAAGTGAAACTTCTTTGACAAGATTCAAAGATACCAAAATCGTCGCCTTACTCCATGACGTGACGGTATTTATTTATTTATTTATTTTATTTATTTATTTCATTTGTTTCAGATTAATTTAAATCCATATATTTGTTAGTAAAATGGCCTTAAAAACTATGTTAGTATTATAATTCTATTTAATATTAAAAACAATCTTTTTTCATTTACAACCTGCTTGAGACATGGATTTTGACCCAATGTCTCAAGACATTGCTGTCCCATCTGTCCACAAAGACAGCTAGGATGCTGCTGGACGATTGCCGGACACGGCGCATCATGGATGCCGCTCTTTTTCGCATGATTGCGTGGAATCCGTCAGTGCGCGCCTCCGCAAACATTCCTGACGCACTGCAGTATCTCGGCAACCCCAGCAACATCCTAAACATATTATTATACTGAACCCGGAGGGTATTGATCGCCCTCTGGGTGTAACTAACCCATAGGCTGCACGTGTAAAAGGATTGGCAAAATGCTTTAAATAGACTCACCTTTACATCGCGAGAGCAGCGTGCAAACCTACGGGCCAGCATGTTACCCCTGACGGCCAGCGCCCTCCTCTCCCTCTCAATGTCGGCGTCATCCACGAGTCCATCCGTGACCCAGTGGCCCAGATACTTGTATTGAGAGACCCTCTGTAATGGTGTATGGTCGAGAAACACCGGCGGTACTGTGTCAACTCTAAAACCACGAGATTGAAACACTAAAAGGTTACTCTTCTTAACATTATATCTGAGCCCGTGGGCCACGGCAAACTCTTCACACTTTTCTAAAAGTTTCCGTAACGCACTGATTGAGGGAGCCAACAAAACCATGTCGTCCGCGTAACTTAAATTGTTGACAAATTTACCGTCAATCGAGCAGCCGACACCAGTTCTATTGAGCCCCCCAATCAGCTCATCCACATAAAGGTTAAAGAGCCGAGGAGACGTCAACCCCCCCTGTCTCACTCCGCACTCCAACCCGTACGGTTCAGAGAACACGTTATTCCACCTCACCGCATTAATCACCGTATTGCCATGAACTTGAAATTTTACTCTCAAAGCCCCTAAAGAAGTTTCACTTCAAAAAATAATATGTAGAGCGAGACTTCTAAATCTCCCACTAAAAAGTATTATTTTTCTTTATCAAATATCAATCTTCAAATATAAATATTCATTATTTCAGGTTTAATAATCGGCGGATCGCTATGGGGAGTACTGGCAGATCTCTTTGGCAGGCGCCTCATGTTGTTCATATCTCTACTAGCTGCTGCGACAATCAACGCTCTTTCTAGCATCTCTGTAAACTGGATTATGTTACTTGGCCTACAATTTATTGCTGCTTTATTGTAAGAAAATCTTTCGTACATACAAGTTTATAATATGTTACAATAAATGTAGTAAAATGCATGATTTTCATGCGGGTATTTGTTAGTCTAGTAAAGACGCATGGGTATACCTAATTTGAACTATATCATCTCTGATCAAGGAGATTAGTTAACGTTAAAAATTTACATCGAAACTTAGGTCATCTAAAGTGCAAGAGCCTCTCATCTACAAACTTCCAATCCAACATTTGAAGCATATATTGTACATACCTTAATTCTTATGATTATTAATACTCATTATTGGTTTAAAAAGCCAATACGATATTACAATAATTGAGAATCTCTTCCAGAGCTTCAGGCCAATATTCGCAAGCAATGACAATGTTGAGTGAGAGTGTACCTCTGGCGAAAAGAAATATCGTTGTACTTATTGTATCCAGTTTTGCCCTTTTAGCACAAGGGGTGATGACAGGTAATAAAAAAAATTACATTGTTTACAGTTTCATTTTTGAAATTATAATGTATATCCTGCTTTAATTAATGAAATGAAATGAATTTATTTGCAAAAAAGGTTAAATATTGGTGTTGTGTGATTTTTCAGTCACGGCTGGCATGCAAATATTTAAAAAATACAATTTAAACATTTTTATCGTTTTTTTTTTATAATTTCAAAAACGTATTTCGTATTTTTGTACAAACGTTTTATGACCTGTATTCATTTAATCAGAAAGATATTCCTTAATCCCAGATGCAATAATGATAATCAAAAGTGACAGGGTTATAAGTTTTATCACGTGCTAATTTATATCTTTATTACTTATGCATTGATAAAAATGCATTTTATAATATATACATTATACACATGTAATAAAAATCGATAAGTTTTCTGCGAATGATTTTTCGACGTTTATACTTTGATAAAGGGTGTGTCTTGGAATTCAGCTCATTTCTGGTTATATGGTCTATCCCTTGGTTCATCCTTAATATAAATAGGAAAATTCTAAAATAAACTTTCATTTTATTCACAGTACTGGCAATACCAATAATACCGCTAAAATTTTCAATCTATCTTCCGAGCCTAAACATTTACTGGAATTCCTGGAGGACTCTCATGATCGTATACTCCATACCAAGCCTTATTTCTGCTGCCGTCATATACGCTCTGGAGGAAAGCCCCAAGTTCGCATACGCAAGAGGAAATGAAGCAGAATCATTAGCAATTTTAAGGAAAATCCATAGAATAAACAATAGAGGAACTGATAAAGAATTTCAGGTACCTTAATGATATGAAAACTTATCAAATAGATTAATAATCGTGTAATGTTTGTTTGGAGATAGTGAGTGGGTGTGGGAAAATCGTTAATATCTAATAAGATTAAAGTAATAAAATAAGCATGATTAAGCAGATTTTCAAATTCACCATACAAGGCATCGTATGTAATTTAATAATTAGAATTGTCCGTAACTTTACTTTCGTACCCGAATATATAATCCTAAGTTCTTCTCTGGTATGACTCTACCAAATTTCATTAATACCCGATCTGTGCGTAAAAGAATAAAAATCTTTCTATCTTTCTTGAAAGAAGAATTCTTTTAAATTTTAACAACGATACACTTTTGCAGGTTGAAGGAATAATAAAAGAAAATGTGGAAAAGCAAGCAACCAATTTCAAAGAGCAGATATTGCCGCTGTTCAGAAAACCCCTTCTAAAGAACACTGTGATTATGACACTTCTCTTCATATTTCAACAGTTGAGGAACCATTTATTATTTACTAGCTTACCGCCCGCGGCTTCGCCCGCTTTGTCTAAAACCTGATAAATTATATATGTATACTTAAAGCTTCCTCTTGAATCACTCTATCTATTAAAAAAGCTTATCAAAATCCGTTGCGTAGTTTTAAAGATTTAAAAGGCATACATAGGAACAGAGAAAGTGACTTTGTTTATATGTACTACGTACATACTTATGTTGTGATTTTGAACCGAAGATAGAAATGTCTATATGTCTACGATATGCATGTCTTTCCTTAATAAACTATCACAGTTTCTCAAGCTTGTAGACTCAAAAAAAAATCTAAAATACATATTACTTTTCAGAGTAGGATCGTTTTTGATATGGCTGCCAACCATCGCCAATCAGTTTGTTCAAATAGTTGAAACAGGAGAAGGAACCAACCAAACATTATGTGGTGTTCTCTATAAGAGTCTCAATGCTGAAGCTGACGTGAGTTATTTGTTTTGACGATATAAGCTTAATTAAAACTAAGAAGTTTTAATAAAATTGTCCCTGATTTTATACACCTATACATATATATACTATATACTAGACCTATACATATTATGACGAGTAGGTAATAACTTTGTTTGCATGGCATATTTAAATTATCTCTGTGTGCTATAAAGGGAGCACGGGGAAAAGTGTAGCTCATTTATACCATTTCACCTATTTTTGGCAGAAAATTGTATAAAATAAAACTTTTCTACTTTACGAAATTACAGAATTGCGAATGCATTGTGGAACTGGCCGCCGCTTTTATACCGCAAATAAACTTATCAAATATTTTTGTCCTTTTTGATTTTCAGGCACTCATTCCCATCATTCAAAACTATCAATCGATATTAAATTGAGTAACACAACTGTTTTAGTATCTTTTTGTTATTTATTTTCAGCCAAATGTGGACCCCTGTTCGCTCAACGTCACAGCAATGTTGATAGTCTTAGCTATGGGTGCAATACAATCGGTATGCAATCTACTCATAAGCCTTGTAAGTATTTATTTTTTTCAATTAATATCGTATTATATTTACTTTTTTAATTGTTATAAAATTGATATTGATATTATATATTGATTCAAGAAATATCCTTTCCAAAAAAATGATAGCGCTCTACAATACAGTAATTAAAAAGTTTTTCAATGCAAATTTATTTGCGAAAATGATTTATATTTTCAACTAGCGGTCCGCCCCGGCTTCGCCCGTGGTACATATTTACGTTTTCTCTACATAAAAACCATCCTCGTACTTCAAGGAATATAATAAAAAAAGAATTATCGAAATCGGTTCAGCCGTTCTCGAGTTATGCGCTTACCAACACATTTTGCGATTCATTTTTATATATAAGAAGAAGATAACGTCTTACTATTTAACAAGTTCAGTACATACCTGTCTATTTTTACCATCGCCTATCCTCTTTACATAAGTGGATTCACACCCTTTACAAAGTAGCGCGATACAAAGGCGTTAGGTCAAGGGAATAAACGTCGCTGTCATATCAACCTTTGAAAACAACCACAGAAAACAACAATTTGCTTTTTGCCTTTATGTACTAACAGATGGCGGGAAAACGACGAATTGGAAAAAGCGCCCGGGATTCTTCGAAATTGACGTTTCGAACATTCCCGCGCTTTTTACCCAATCCAGCATATTTTTATTTCCACAGGTAATAAATCGAGTTGGTCGCCGTAACATGGTCATTATTGTTGCATCTGTATGTGGCACTTGCGGAATTCTAGTGAATGTGGTGCCCAATGTGATAGGAAGTGCTGTACTGTTTCTCGTCTATCTTATTGGAATCGTAGTCACCGGACTGTATGCTGCGATGGGGGTCGCCTTATTCCCTACTTATTTGAGGTAAATAGCTTTATTTTAATAAGATCATGCATGACTAATTTGTTTAAAATTATTTCAAAGTACATATTTAAATTTTTCTTTTTAAACTTGTAAACACTGCACTTGTAATCTTGTAGAAAAGATATTAATTAACTGCAGAATTCTTAACAGTGTACCTTCGTATTATACACGTATTTTTTACCGACAATAATTATTAACACGTTCACTGCGGCACCTAAAATGCCAAACTTACCGTTGTTGCGGCATGTCTTCCATACTTCACATCGGCAAGTTCACCACTGTGCGTCATGAGCCATTTTTATCACATCGCACCTTCTGACTTTGAAGGTTAATAATTTCATGAAATTTCAAGATATTTCAAAAATTTTTTTTTCAGATAATAGTATATATAGTCTAGTATATACCGCATGAATAGCTTTTAGTTTGACCGAATAGTTTAATAGATATGAGGGAAAATGTAAACCCCTGATTTTGTGAAAAATTATTTGCCATCCCGCACTGCGTTGATACGGCATGTTTACAGTAATAGCGATGGGAAACACTGTAAAATAAAACATCGATATCGATATAAATCAATTTTGTATATTTCAGTCTGTTTGTTAACAGATAACGAGATCGTCGATACAAAAAAAAAACACATATAAAACAAGGTACTTGATAGAGTACTATCAGGAAATTGTTCAGTAACTTTTGTTTCAATTTGTTCAGTAACTTTTGTTTTAATGTTTTATATTATTTTCACAACTGTCATCACATTTTTGCATTTATGCTACGAAATAAAAGAAAGTAAAAAAACTAAAGCCTTTAAGGTATCATTGTCATTTAAAAAAACTCAAAAGAAAAGTGCTTCGGTCCTGGTGCATCACTATGCGAGACTGACACGCGGCGCGCTCGCAGTACAGTGCGGCATGAGGTGCTTGTCCATGGCAAAATATTTGACATGCCGCACACAAAAGAAACGGTTTCTTTTCTATGCGTTGGTCCAATATTTTGCCATACGATTTTTAAACGAAATTGAGTCCTACTTCAAACTGTGATCACAAAAATATATTTGTCTCTTTTCTAGTCATTGATTAACATATAAAAAACCTCGCCGCACCACGGTGAAAACTGCGATTTTGGGCGCCGCACTGTGGTGTAGTCGCTGATGGCCCGATACTGGACATGCCGCAGTGAACGTGTTAAAGATTGGGCTGTACCTATTCTACTAGGGATTCATTTTTCAAATTCTTTAAATTTTCATGCAATTAGAAATTTATATAACAGAACCATTGAGATAATATTACTACGTATAGAGGAGACACCACGAACAAAATCTGTGCGCCATTTTTTTACTCTAAGTTTTAAAAATTATTATCTAGTTAGGTAGGTACTTACCGATGAAAAGTTATGTTAGTCACTTTTCCGTATTATTTGTATCTCTCCATAATACTCGGGTACCACCAGAAGGACAGTACCCGGATCTTTGGAAGGCTTACGTGGGGACACAGGTCCAACACGCAGAGGCCCTATAGAGAATTTAATGTGTTGTGGGACACCAGCCGCAGCCTGCCCATGACTGCACTATAGAGATACAGCCCTGGGCAGTCCGCGGCCAATGTAGGACTATTGCAGAAAGATGGAAATGAATAAAACTGGGTTATGGAAGGGGGTGTTAGATGGGCTGGTATATTGGTTCTATGGGGACTATGGACGTCTGCCTTTTCAATATTAAAAATTGAAAATAATGGCAGACGGTGACTCGCCAGTTCGGTCGATGGGCTCCCAAAAAGGTTACCGAGAATGGCAACAAGGGGGCAACATCAGCTGAACGGCTAGGGGTGTAGAGAGGTGCGGCACCGGTTTCACCATCGCGGGCCCGAGGGCCCGGAGCGGGTTTCCCCGCTATTACGCCATTAGACACTTCCACTCCCGAGCATATAGCTCTAGCGGCTCCACTCTGGACGGCCAACAAAGGCAAGCCAGAGGTGGGGGATCCTGAACCTCGTCATTGTTCACTCCGAACTGCCACCAGGGCAGTCCAGAGGTGAGGACAGGGGCCTTCCCCGGGAGCGCTCGGTTCCCGCGGGGTCGCTACTCCCCGACACCTCGCCACAAGGTGCCCTGCGGGGTGACTGACTGCACGGCTGGAATATCTATTATAGATATGCCATCCGGGGGCGATGGGGTCGTCACATCCCTACGCCTTTATTTGTATTATTATTTATTTATGCAATATCGTAACACACACGAAGGCATATTTGATGCGTTTCACTTTAAAACAAATAAAAAATGAGCGTGAAGTTAAGCCATATGGCTTATGTTGAGCGGAACATAAGTGATATAGGCGGTGTCGTCTCCATATGTATATCTCAATGAACAGAATCTCGTAAAATGCTCGTAACCTGTTGATAAATAACATAGCGAAAAAAACGCGTTTAAAATCCGTTAAAATTCTTAATTTTCAATCTCTTCCAAGTCTCTATGATGTACAGTTTAATCCATACTAATATACTAATATACTAATAATATTATAAATGCGAAAGTAACTCTGTCTGTCTGTCTGTTACTCAATCACGCCTAAACTACTGAACCAATTTGCATGAAATTTGGTATGGAGATATTTTGATACCCGAGAAAGGACATAGGATATGTTTTATCCCGGAAATCCCACGGGAACGGGAACTATGCGGGTTTTTCTTTGACTGCGCGGGCAATGCCGCGGATGGAAAGCTAGTTGCATAATATGAATTTATATGGATCGATGTTTTTAGGGTATTTGCAGTAGCTCTCACGATGACAGGAGGGCGGATAGGAACCTTCGCTTCAGTGCAGATATTAAACTATTTACTCGTTAACAACTGCGAGGTCGGATTTTACACATTTGCAGCAATGTTTACATGTAAGTACATACCTAATATGAATAAAGTATCTATTCATAGTTAATCACACTTTATTTTTGTATGGAACGGGACCAAGAATGGGACAGATAATAAAAAATCTCGCACGGGCATAATTTTGACTAGTAAACAATGATATTATATATAGAAACAAGAGGTAGATACGTCATCAACGCACCAAAACTGATTCCGTGAATTGGTCCTATTTGGGACCAATGCAATCAGTCAGATTGTCACCGGTCCCAGTGAGCGTATATGCCGATAGGTACATTAAAGTTGTCGAAAATGCCTTCCTGTGTGTTCAGAAAGTGCACGTATTCGTGCAAAAAAATAAAAAAAGATAAAGGAATATCATATCACAGCAAAATATATTAAATTATTACAGTTTAAGAGTAAAAATAACAATTTACAATTCTTTATGAATGACACTTGCTTGACACGTGTATTGAAATAATGAAAGGGATAAAACATTGCTTCAATCACTAGTGTGACAAAGCTAGCGTACACTGTGTTCAAAGATTATCATGTAGATACGATTATTGAAAATAGAACGGTTATTTTATTAATTTCGATTTTGGTAAATACTTGATTATTTTTATATTTAAATCCACAGTTTACATCCAGTGCATATAATTAACAAATATAGCTATTTATTATATACAATGAAATCGTGATGGCAAAAATGTTTGTTTGCATTAATAAAATGATTATCGCTACTGACGAAAAATGCTATTTGCTTTTCTGTAAATAGCTATTGAACATAAATTTTATTTGTGTTTTAGATAAAAAAGGCTTATACTTCATCCTTTCTTTTATTTCATCCTTTTTTTCATCTAGGCACCACTATTATTATAATTATCCTACAAGTTGGAGTACCTTGTACGGGTTTCGGGAACTGCCTTGAAACGAATAGCGTAAGATCGGTCCTTATGGAGTTCTATAAGGAGGATTATGCTTTATGCAGTATGCTCAGCAGTGGGTGTTTATCGGGTGAAATGATGATGACCGAAAACGAACACCACAGCTAGTAATAAATACTTAATACAGTTATATCTCCAAAAAAAATTTTTTTTTCATTGTTATACGACATCATAATAATCATAAAATAGTAAATGAAATTGTCACATTTATTTACTTGTGCAGGAAACCTAACATCTATATTCTATAACATTGAACCTTCTGTGTCGTTAGTCTATGCCAATTACCATGGCAACTATTTGTTTATTTATATTTAATTGGCGAATTCTTATGACTTTTGCTTACACCTGCGCGGAAGTGACAAACTATCTTTGTCTTTTTTGTTTATATCATTTTATTAGAGCCATCTCTCTTATACAGTCTGTCAATGTAATAAATTAAGTAAAATGAAAATTGTATTTGTGTGTGCCTGACACTGCATATGAAGCATTTTTTTTGGATATATTGTGAGTATATAACGTATCTATACATAAAATATCATTGCTAGTAAATAAATGTCACCAATGGTTGACCATGCATTGAAAAAAATATGATAAGTAATATGGTAAAAATATTAATTTGTCCCAGTCATTTTTACCGTTTTTTGAGTACCTAATTCTGAAACAAACTTATACTAAATATTGATCTACATATACTTAATATTCTATATAGCTGCTCTCTTGCTGCTCTTATCATATTTCATTAGATAAATTTCCTTTTCCTTTTTTGTTTCAGCGTCTGCAATCTTGGCCGCTTTCCTGGTAGATGATCGTCGTGTATTCAAAAACCTACAAAAGGCATCAAAAGGACCTCATGATCTCTAATGATAAGCATTCTATTTTACGTCTTAGTACTTAAATTAAATCATGCCAATAAATAGATTGTAATTTCTTTAATTATTATTTGTTTTATTTAATTAGTTTAATAAACATTTTAACTAAATTTTGTTACCACTGTGTCATATTTGTAGCCAGGAACCACCACAAAGAAGATAATTAATTGACTATAGTATTTTGTAGTAAATATAAATCACTAGCTTTCCATCCGCGGCTTCGCCCGCGCAGTCAAAGGAAAACCCACATAGTTCCCGTTCCCGGGGGATTTCCGGGATAAAACCTACCCTTTATCCCGGGGTAAAAAGTAGCCTATGTCCTTTCTCGGGTATCAAAATATCTCTATACCAAATTTCATGCAAATTGGTTCAGTCGTTTAGGCGTGATTGAGTAACAGTCAGACAGACAGCGCATTTATAATATTAATAAAGTATGGATTATGAAACCTTCATGACTAATTATTAGTCAGTTACATTACTAACAACTAACAAGTGTCATTAAAATCCGTTCAGTGGTTTTCGCAGTTCGCTTAAAACAGTAGGTACAGTGCGACACAAAAGAGATGAAAATAAATGAGGGCGCCACCGTCGCTCATATAGCAACACTGATACTGCGACGCAAGCGATCTTGATACTATAGAATAAAAATCCAAAAATCTATATTATATAATCTAAAATAAATACCGCGATTTAAACCGTTATAATTGTTTCATTGTAGCAATAGTGTAATTTAAGACAAAAATACATTAGTATTTTAATTGACCTACCTAGGTCAAATTTTACTTTAATGTATTTGGAATTAGTTATTTTATAAAAATCGGTCAAGTGTTTAGACTGCAGAGGCGCACATAGAATCAAACATACAAACAAACAAGCATACATGCAGCTCAAACACATTACCCTCTTTCTGGGATCGTCGGGTAGAAAAAAACAAGGCGATTTGAAAACCACATATTTTTATTTTTTTTGGAGATAAATTTTGTACATTAATATAATTCATCAAAATCTAAATATTCTACTCCTTCAAAGGACTGATCATCACTCTGTTTCGAAGTACTGGCAAGAGGGTACGGGGCATCTTCAGTATCTGTAAATATGATACAGTAAATATGATTTTTTTTTCTTATGGTTTGATTGATTAATAGATAGATAGCTGTATGAAAACAGTTATCACTATACTATGTAGTAAAATCTAAACTAGGTACTTTATTTGAGGCTGGTTGGATTGGATATAACTTCTTGACTCAAATTGTGCTGGTCGCACTATAAAAACTAGTTTTTGTTTACATACAAATAACCTCAAATTAAATTGCGAAAACGTAATAATCGCCATACATACATACATTAAACACTCGTTACTAATGGAATATTCTATTTTACGTAGTACTGAGCAAAAATAAATGGAATCTCACCGGTATATTCTGCTGTACGTTTGTAAACGTTTTCCAAATCAGTCAATAAATTTCCAGCTTGAAATTCGGACAAACACCGAATAAAAACTTTATACACCACATCACGGACACCGCTACGTTTAACCTTTTTCATGATGTCTCCTTTTTTATTTAAATTTCTTGTTCTAAATAACAATTTTATCTCAATAATTCTCCACTTCACGAAAAAAACAACAAATTTTTATTCAACTTGACAGCTACATTGCCAATTCAGGGTTGCCAGGTAATGAAAAACGAATTAGTTCCAAAATAATTAATTTCATCTCTTTTATGTCGTACTATAACTTAAATACAATCATTTCCATTCGGTACAATCTAACGAACTATTACATTTATTATATTAGTAGGTAGGTTCCATAGGTCTAATAGGATCTGTGAAAAGGATATTCAAATTGAAAAAATTTTGAATTTTGGCACAAATTTTGGTATAGAAATATTTGGGAGGACATCCCCATTCTCCAAAGCCTATTTAATCTGTGCCCAATGCTAAAGTGACATTTGACTTTGACTGTGACATCCGACATTGACGGCTGAAATACAATAAGTCAATAAATTTCGTCAAATTACAAATCGACCTCTATCAACAGTCTTGTTGCTGAAACATTTTAAAGCATTAGAGCCTTGATTATTTAATATAAATTGTGAATATAAACCGATATTACGTGTGAACAGCGAAGCCACAAGAGTGCGAAATAAGACGTTTTCGTAGGTACAGTATCTTATTCTTAGTAAGCAGTGAAGTGACAATGCAGACGATCCATTGATTTTTCCTATAAACTAGTGATCTTTGCACCGGTTCATAGTTCTTATATCTATTCTGCTGTGTACAAGAAATATTAATTACGGTTCTTATTAAATTATATCAATTGTGTAAGTACATATTTAACGTTTAACCGAAATACTCAATTATGCTTATGATAAGATCTTACTATAATTGAATTATTTTTAGTACACAACTAATACGTTTTCCTTACGCTACATAGTGTTTTTTTATTTGATTTTTAACCTTGAAGTTCAAAGTATTTTTAGTTTCACTATAGTGTTTATTGACAATCTGTGCAGTGGACTGTGAAACCCCAATAAGTATAAATTAGGTTTTTTTTTCATGTAATATAATTTACACAATCATTTCATACTTACTCATACATCACCTTAATATTTATCACAGTGCCTAATATTCTTAGTATAAGGTAGTCATATTCAAATTTACTGCTTATTTTAATTTCTTCTCTATTATTAGCTCTGGCTGTATTTAGTATTTATTCCATTAATAAAAGAAAACTAATGAAAAAGTAAGTGTACATTTTATAATATTAACCTAAATTATGAAATATGTGGTCTTATCACTAAACAGAAATTTCTTCCGGGAAACCTTATCTTTTCAATGGATTGGTTAAACATTGATTTACATTACTTATCTATTTTATTATTACTCTTATGATGATGATCTTATCAAATTTAGCACATAAATTCAATTCACAAAATATTTTTTAACAAAAATATTAACTTATTTTTTCAATATCAATTGTAGCATGATGTTATATAGTCTATTACATACATACTTCCATAGACTTAATTAATCTTAATCTTTCTTAATACTATTATAAAGGCGAAAGTTTGTAAGGATGTATGGATGTATGGATGTATGGATGTATGGATGTATGGATGTTTGTTACTCTTTCACGTAAAAACTACTGAACCGATTTCAATGAAATTTAGCACACATATAGATGGTAACTTGGATTAACACATAGGATAGTTTTTATCCCGGAAATCCCACGGGAACGGGAACTATGCGGGTTTTCCTTTGCAAACGCGGGCGAAGCCGCGGGCGGAAATCTAGTTATCTAATACAAATTGAATTTTCAATTCAAATAAACAGTTCCCGAAAGTAGTGTGTTAAACCAAACAAAAAGTCTTCGCAAACTCTAATTTCTTTAATCACATAAAATGATAGAAGTAATGTTTATTCAACTACCACAAATTATTATTTCAAGAAGAATCGGCTTAAAAGCTTTGCTTTGTTTTCATCGTACAAAATATAGAACTTTTAATATGAACAATTGCCAAATTATGTATTAGGTATGCATAAATTCATCCCAATAATAATGCAAACTTTTGATTCTTCAACATGCTATTTTCTACACAATGTTTTTCTTCACCGTTTCAAGCAGTCGTGATGTCCACATGCACAGATAAATTGCAAAATCAATGTTTTTTCAGACATCTATTACTGGGTTCCTGTTGAGGGCATATATTTTTATAGTTTCTGACTGATTTGATTGTAAATAGCTAATCTGAAATTTAACAGATTTCGAAATATTCAAAGTTAAATGTTATTCAAGTAGAATGTAGATTATAATGTTTTATTATCTCAATAACTGATATTGTACGGAAAATTAATGAAGAAAGAAAATTAATGAAGAAGTCATTGTGACATTTTGACCCATAGAGCCCCAAGCGGCCCGATCGGTCCCAGGCACAATAGATTTTTTATTGTGTCTGTGGTTCCGGGGCCTGAGTTATTAACAATCTTAGCAAACATAGGGACGGATTGTGTTTTATACTATGATCAATTTAAATAAATGTTTGTTTTGTATGCTTATAGTGATAGAGATTAATCTAAAAATTAAAATCTCATGACAATAAGATAAGATAAGCCAGAAACCTTAGCCCTTTTTCATAAACATAGTGTCATATTTCATTTCATACTTTTGAACTTTACCCAGATAGGACGCAGTCTAAAGGACAAAGTTAAAAATTTTACTTATCAATATTTATAAAAACAGGTGTATTGTAATGATCTATTTATTAACTTGCTTTCCGCCCAAGGCTTCTCTTGCGTGCGGTTATCGCGTGCCAGACACACGTAATTATCCTATATTTTACACGCGTCAAGTTACAGACTACAGACAGAGTGAGTTACGTATATTTTATAAGGTTAGTATATAAAAAATTCAAATAAACTGTACCAATATCAACAAAAAAATAATAACGTTTTGTTTCAGTAAACAAATGGAAACTCATAATATACAAATACAAGTGTTTTTAAAGCAATAGAGATTTACTTCACTAATCTATTTTGGTAATTATAATCTATCATTACCGTGTTTAGCCTATTTAGTGAGAGTCCTAATACATCATGTATTAATTGGGTACATTGTATATTATGTGTATACATATTTAATCAGGATTTATATGTTTTATTATGTCATCACGTGAATTATCACGTAATAACTATCTTTATTATATATTTTGATATACTAAATGTACATTCCATTCATGTTTATATATCAAGAATTTTAACCGGTTTCATTATTATTTTTCTCAATATTTCGAACACGAACAGCGAGGCAGATTTAAATCAATAGATCTTTTAAAGTTCGTACAACCTCCATGAAACCTAACCATAACTATTATGTATTAGCTAATTAGCTATTTCAGCCATGTCGTAAAATACGTTATCCCATCAATATAGTCTAAAAATAATAATAGTTAAAAAAACTAAAAAACACGCTTTTTATAGAAAACCGAACTAAAAAATAGAAAATTTTATCAAATTAGTGTATTGTCATCGGTCCTCGACGACGAAATCTGGCCGTTTAAAGTGGGTCAAAATCGCGCCCAAAGAAGTCGGTTACAAACAAACATACAGGTGAAGCTAATATAAAGCGTGTAAAAACGTTAACCCAAAAGTAAATACATACTCTATAGCCATAGGGTACAGGCACATCTTAAAAAAAGAGCGTGTGTACCGAGCACATCAGCACACGTATCAGAAGTGAAACTTCTTTGGCAAGATTCAAAGATACCGAAATCGTCGCCTTACTCCAAGAAATGACTGTATTGCCATGACGCGACCGTTAAATTTTTCTCTCAACGCTAAAGAAATTTCACTTCAAAAACTTCCTTTCAATATCCCGAATTGCGTCTCAGCTTAATTAAGTAGAAGCCTCACATAATTAGGGCGGCTATTAACGCGTGGCCAGCGAAATGCTATCAAATTACGATATGACCTCAATCCTATTAGCTGAATACTCACAAACTCGTTAAGTTTCGCTATCAACGCGGAAATGTAAGCAAATCTTGGAATATTAATCTGATACGTATGTGAAAAGATTCTTTAGATGACGTCATATTTATCAAGTAACAAAATTAGGACATAGAAATGATAATTTTATGACTGAAAGAGGACCAAGTGAAAACTCGGGAATTGCCAAAAAAAAATTTCTTACAACCTTTATGCTTTCCTATGTGACAATCTTCCAAACTTTTTTCGAATCCGTTTATATGTGCCGCTAGCTTAATCAACTGTTTAATATAGGAACTTAGCATCCTTATGAACTGCTTTATCGGCTTGAATACGTTAGAGCCTATTCAACGGTATACCTAATAGGGTAAATATGGGATAAACAAGGCTGATCGTCAATTTTACCACGTTTTTATTGACATGTTAACTGCTCAAGTCATACAGTTATGATCCCATTAACCCTCCCATAAACTAATTGGCTACAACATAAACGTATCAAAACATCCATAAACTTGCGGATTTACAATATTAGCAGGATAGCATTAAATGTATTCGGTCAAGGTAGGCCTCACCCTTGTTTACCATAGGCACGTAATAGACCTAATTCTATGCTTCTACGCCAACGCCCAGCTTTCTAAAAATAAACATTACCTACACATTTATACAATTTCTACTGAAAATCGATGGTGCCTTCGACCATTTATTCGAACGATCCTTAAAAACTTTAAAATGCTATAAATATGTCGTGGTATATGTCGTGATATGGTATTTCAATATAAACACTTTATTATTTATGACTTCTTAACCGTCAAAACTCTCCAGCATTACATATTTTCAAAGTCAACCCTTAAGAAATAACAAGATATATTAATAGGGGGAATAAAATATTGGACATAAATACCTATAATTGGCAATTAATCGTAATAGGGACAAGATAATTAGGATCAAACTTAGCTTAAACCCAGTTTACGTGGATTAGTAAAGGACAAAGGTGGCACATAAATGCCTAGTGCTAACAACCTTGCAGTGTGTGCTCATTTATTACGTACACTATGCCTTGTTAAGCGGTAAAGGCAGTGTCGGTTGAATAAAACACAAAAGACTCAACGGTTAGATAAACGATGGAGATCGTGCTGGCTTTGTGTGACATTATTGTCGCGTTCGTCTTGAAAAGTGATTTTATTTAGCAGAAATGATTTGTGGAATAATTTTAATCACCGTAAAGCTTTTGATAATCTCTCATTCAAAAATAACTTAATTCAAATCTAAAATTTTGTCTTCCATTTCTGTAGTTATTATTTTTATCAACTACAAATAAGTACGCATATAAAATCTGGAGATCTACCCTACTAAATTGGTTACGTTAAAACAGTGTACGTTTCATTAGCTTTGAGATTTTATCTTAAATTAAAATTGATGGAGTTTATCATTTTAAAATAACTTTTTTACTTTAAAATCATATTTTTCCACAGGATATTGCAGAAATAGAAATCATTGAAAATGAGCGGATCTTGGGAAGAGTTTTTCGCGACGCATCTGCCTCCAACCGATTTTGAGGACAATCGTTCGCTTCTCAAAGAGTTTTGTGAGCGGCACGACAGACAGGGACACAAGATAGTACTTGTCACTGTGAGTATGTTAAGAACTTATAAGAAAATCTCCAAATATCCCAAAACCATCGTTCGAGTACCTAAAAATGTAGAAACCAGGCTATTTACAGTTGAGTTGACGTAAGATGAGACAAAAAAGAAACTAATGAACTTTAAACACTTTAAAGCGAAAGATAAGTGATAAAACTTGACGTCATTATTATCACACAGTTTTCTGCTGTACATGCCACACACGATGTCTTGCTCACTTGCATCATATATTTGTAATTTTCTATGCGAAAAAACTCAGCAATATTCAATCAAAGATTAACTTGTAATGTTGTAGTTTTCTGTGCAAAAGATGTTAGCAGTTTGATGGAGAAATTCAAGATTTTATCAGATTTGAAAGAGATTTATTAACACTTTTAATAAACTTCGCGGTTTCAGCCGCGAGGCTCCGCTCCTGTTGGTCTTAGCGTAATGATATACAAGGTGAAAGGTAAGACGTTTGAAAAATTTAGACAGGAGCTTCTACTCATGAAACTGAACAACTTTTGTTCTACAACTTTGCTGAATTCGTAAAAAAAAATTGGAAGGAAACTTCGCTAATCAGGTGACAGATTTCCATACAAAGTCCAAATTTTTTTCTACGAATTCAGCAAAGTTGTAGAACAAAAGTTGTTCAGTTTCATGAGTAGAAGCTCCTGTCTAAATTTTTCAAATGTCTTACCTTTCACCTTGTATAGCCTATCCTCGATAAATGGGCTATCTAACAAATATTTTTTTCAAATTGGACCAGTAGTTCCTGAGATTAGCGCGTTCAAACAAACAAACAAACTCTTCAGCTTTATAGTATTAGTATAGTCTATTTATATCTAAATTTAAAAAACTTTCTCCTATAGTTAAAATCTTCGATTTACTATAATACTCGCGTAAAATCAAACCTTTTTCCCTCCAAACAACCTTCAATACGATATTTGTATTTGATTATTCGTTTACTTGTCCCCAGTCCGGCGGTACCACAGTACCACTAGAGCACAATACAGTCAGATTTGTCGACAACTTCAGTGCGGGGAAACGTGGCGCGGCATCAGCGGAATATTTCCTGGAACAAGGGTACGCGGTGATCTTTATGCACCGACAGAAGTCTCTAGAACCCTTCACGAGACATTTCAATGGACCCAAGCTGCTGGATATGCTTGAGATACAGGAACAAGACAATAATACTACTATTAGAGGTGAGGAGGAGCAGTTTAGAGTGCAGTGTAGTCTAAGCTAATCTCGTGGAAATGACATAGGATATTCACAAGATATGAAATTTGAATACATGAAACAAGCTTAAAAATGTTCACTCTTTTATATTAAAATAAGTAAGCCATTTTTAGAAAAAAATGTGTTGTTACAAAATGCTACTGGCATAACATAAGTGAATTTTAAAGACAGTGGCGCGCGGTTATGGACTTTTGGCCAAGTCTGGGCCAAGTTCTTGTCGTACTTGGTAAAAATATTTGTCAAAATGTGTTTGATAGACTCACAGTATTTGAAAGTTGTGAAACGGGTACTTAACCTTCTTAATATCTAAGCAAACATAAATATATCCGAATATTCCAGTAAAACAGGACAGTGTGTTCGCACTGGCGCCAGTACTGTCCCGGTACCAAGCGGCACACGCTGCGGGCGCCATCTTGCACATAGCGTTCACAACCGTGTCAGAGTACTTCTGGTTGTTACGAGCGGCTTGTGAAGTGCTGGCCAAATCTGGCCCAAGGGCTTTGTTGTTCTTGGCCGCGGCGGTTTCTGACTTCTATATACCGAAGGATAGTATTGTAAGTTTTATAGGTTTATACTTTGTCTTTTCTTTAGCCGACTGACAGTGCAAGTCATAAGACTGTTAATCAACTTAATTTTTAAAGCTAACAAAAATATAAAATGTCAATTTTTCCCAACATTTACGAAGATATTAGATCAATTCTTTACACATTTATTATTTTTAATAATTTTATAATTCCGCAATTTGTTGGCAGAAGCTTTTTGCGAGTTATTTAAAACCGTCTAAATCGTCTCAAACCTGTCTTTGGATATTTCTGACAACATTAATCAACAACATTTTCTAATTTTCCAGCCCACCCACAAAATACAGTCAGAAAGTGGTGCTCCAGTGATCCATTTACACTTAGTGCCTAAATTGCTGGCGCCACTCGTTAACCTGTGGGTGCCTAACGCGTTCGTCATATCGTTTAAACTGGAAACTGATGAGAACCTGCTTATACCTAAAGCAAGAGCCGCGTTGGACAAGTATAAGCATAAAGTGAGTACACTTGCCATATAACTTTATTGTTTATATGCGTAAGCGCCTTTTGTGTCTCGTTGTTGTGTATAGGAAGATTTTGCTTCTATTGCACAAATTGGTTGTCTTTGTATTGGGCAAGTAATGTTAATGTTTTTAAAATCTTCAGTTTTAACCAAATCTATCAATTAATTCACCTCTATGAATTTCGTTGTATCACATAATAAATGCATTTTTCAACTTACCAAAAAAATTTACTTCATCGTATTCCTCAACAACAAAAGAAGATTATAGCTTGCATTTCTGTTATTGTACTACTACAAAGTTATAAGTTAGTTAGGTATTCGACATCAATCCAAAGCATTTATTATAATTTAAGCATTTTTAAAGTGATAATAATAAATGTGCCATTATTTGCAGGTGGTAGTCGCGAATATGTTACAAACGAGGCATCAGCGAGTGGTCGTCGTGACGAAGGAGGCTAATCAAGAAATCGTCCTCACCAGAGAAGAAGTTCACGCGGGTATGTTTGAATATTTTTTACATTATGCTTATCAATTTTATTGAATTCGGAATGTGTCAAGTCAAAAACTTTCGATTGTATTCGTAATTAATTAATTTGATTGCACACAGCTTTTTTTACTAACCTCACATAAAAATAAGCGGTACACTGCGGGTAGTTGCAACTTGAAAGCCTTAACACGTACCATCGTTCAATATAGAATTCAATATACACGCTCCCCACTCCGACGGACACGGAGGTGTGGCTTGAAGGCATAGAATGCAATAGCTTTACCGCGACAGTCCCCGAGTGACACACGTCTTTTTTTTTTTTGAAGTGAAAACTTCTTTAGCGGCGTTGGGTATAAAATCTTAAACTCGCGTCAGGACACGTGACCTGATCGAAAAAGCGTAAGACGGATGGATATAAAACATGCTCAACGTTAATAATCAAGTTTTCACTTCTGCCGGCACTCCCGGAGTGCAACCCGTCTTTTTTTATTAATATGTGTTAATATCTAACGTTCCAGGTGTAGACATAGAAGCGCCAATAGTCGAGGAGATAATCCGCTTGCACGGCGCGCACGTGACGTCACGCGGCGCGCGCTGAGCCGCGGCCGGCCGTCTAGCGAGACTGTACCTGGTCGACTAGGCGGGGGGTTGCTGGGAGTTTGTTTTTTTAATTTTTGAAATTCGAACAGGCGGTTGTTTATGTGCAGTTCTTTTTTTTGGAACTGGCTGTTTTTTGACATTGGCTCTTTTTTTCTAAATTGCATTTATTGAATGCCAGCTTTGATATAGGTTCTATTGGAATAGAACCTATTCACTACAAAAATAGTCGTAAATAGGCTATAATAATTTGGTTGTTTGATGTATCTTTATTGTTTTGTTTTTGTTAAAGTTTTCCTTATTCTAAAATTGGATTGTTTTGATTATTATCATTTGCTGCTTCAACTTAAATTCTATTAAATTGTTTTTTGTTAACGAGAACTAATATTTTCTCATTTTAAATTATCATGTTTACTTATTAGTTATTATTTTAAATACGTACTAAAATTTAAAACTCCCATGGCAACCCTATATGAAGAACTTGAAAAATGGTGACTGAAAAAGTAAAAAAAGTGCAGTGTTAGTGCTAAGTGTCTTAGTGTGAAAGTGAAAGTGTGCTATTCGTCTTCTCTTCGTATGTGACTACAGATTAAAAAAGTATTTGATGCTTTAAATCACCAGCACAATAAATATACTGCTTTGAAATCTTTGGGTAAGTTACTGTGTTATTGAATGTCTATGGTTTCATAGACAAATTGATAGTTTTGTTTCAATTATCTGTAATCTTTCATTAATCTACACTTAACAACTCTATACCATTTAACAAGGTTTCTAAATAATTGGGTGATTACAGATAGATTTGTGATTTATGCCCTGGATGAAGGTAATAATTATTATCGTCTATAGTCTATGCTTTGTTAATCTGTGGCTACTACAAACGTCTTCTTCCTCTAAACGTGTTGTACTCATAGATTCAGGGTGTTCTCTGGTTGTTGATATTTTCCATAAAATTAAAAAAGTCGCCAAATTTTCATTAAATTGAAAAACGCATATTTTGGATATAACGTGTTTATCGTCTAGTTTCGGTGATTGAATAGAAAATAGAAAATCAAAATCATCTCTGAGTTTGATTCTGACCTTTGAGAGATTATTGATTTTTTTAAGAGTGCTGTGAAAAAAAAACAAATCAAAAGAAATTGTGAAAGGAATTCCTTCTTTATCCTTTTGTGAAGTTATATGAGATTTTGTTTATATTGAAAGTACTTTAATATTTAAAAAGTATGTTTTTAACAATATGATTTTATCCGAATACTTATGTAAATTATATTATGCAGAATGCAGATTATATACGTCTTTAAAGTTCTCTATCTTTCTGTTTAAGTTTGAAATTGATTGCTGTATTTAAACCTGTTAAGGGTCCAAATATAACATCTGGAGCCGTATTATGATGTCTTATTTCCAGACAGTTTACGCAGTGAATTGAACTGACTGGCAGATTCATATTATGTATATGTACATATATACTAAATATTATATCACAGTAACCAGCCATGCTGAACTAGCTGTTCCCCGCGGTTTCACCCGCATTGCTCCGCTCCTGTTGGTCTTAGCGTGATGATATATAGCCTATAGCTTTCGATAAATGAATCTTACAACGAAATAATTGTTCAAATCGGACCAGTTGTTCCTGAGATTATAGTATAGATATGAATTTGCCTGTCAGTTCAATTCACGGCGTAAACTGACTGGGAATAAGAGGTCATAATACGGCCCCTGTAATATAATGTCCTCATAATTTATATAAACATTGAATGAAAATACACCCTACATATTTGTAGAAATTCTTATCTTAGTCTCGAATGAATGAATTGAAATTATTATTCAGTATGTAGTTAAAAAATTAAAATTATTTTTGTGGTACTAATTACGGAAAAAACTTGATATTTTAAAGGATACAAATGTCCCATAAGTATATAAAATAAATACATTATTAAAAAAAACACTTCTGTGAATTGAGCTACTTTTTGCTATTTCTACAAATCCCATCCAAATCTGTTTACGTATTTCTAAGATTATAGTTATAATGTAATCAAACTTATTAGCAGTTGTGTAAAACCTTTTGGAAAATTCTCTTTTAAAATATAATGCGTATTTAAACTGAGTAAGTTAGATGTCCCTTTATGGACCATTGGGTGACGCCCAGTAGATATTATCGTAATTATATCTATATACAAATGATATTAAATGTTTCAAATGTAATCTCTCGTGCCCTTTAGATGTAATGTATAGATTTTATATGTTTGTTACGTGTTTATGTATATATCGTATCTGCTGTGTTATTGGGAATGAAGTTGAATGAGATTATAGGCGTAAAATTTTTAGAGAAGCCATTTTGGAAAGATTCTGTAAGAGGTTTTAAAACATAACTTAACTTAGTAGTTACTTAAAATTGAAATGTAAAAGTAAAATATGCAACATCTGCATTTTGTATATTCGTTCAGACAATCAAACGACAATATAAAATAGTACGAATATGATACCATAAATGAGAATTATACAGTTATACACATTCAAAATACTCGTGACGTTGAAATACAAAAAAAAATGTGTGCGTGTACTAGTGTACACACGTAAGAAGTCAAACTTCTTTATGACCTTATTTTTCAAAAAATAATTAACTTTATGCAACTTTACAGAAAAACGTCGAATCACGCGTGGTAGGGATAAGAAAAAGATGGCGCGTAACGGAAAAATGTCACGCGTAACGAAAAAATGTCACACTAAATTTTTTTCCAACCCCGATAAAGAAGTTTCACTTCAAAAATTATCATGAACTTATAGAAATTTTTTTTTGGAAACCTCTGTTTGAAAATTAACTCACTGTATTTGGCTGTGATTTCCTGTATTTTATTTCCAAATTCTACTCAAATCTAAACTAATGTCTCTAAAATACCTCGACGAAAAATAGCTTAAAAATCTTACTAGGCAAATAAAAAAATAACGATGTTCCCAATATCATGGTCACATATTTATAAGGATTGGATATTATTGGAAAGTTTGTGAAAAAATATTTATGTCGTAAAATTATTTCTGTGGAAATATAATGAAAAAGATATTATTTTTAAATTATATTTATTTATCACGATATAGTAATTTTGAATAGCTATAGACGGTTATAGACCCCTAGTATTTATACCTTATTCTGACCATAATTACATATCAAGTGCATTTAAGGTTTTATAGCGATGTATATTTTGTTTCATTTAATTCCGTATTTTTTGTTAAAACAATAAAATTACTACATTATTTTTTATTTATGTACTGAAAAATTGGTCTATATAATTTATTATAAATTCAGAACAAATATTTTTTAACTTACTCCTTTCTCTTTTAATAAAGTTACTATTATAAATTTTCGGTTTTACTTAAGAGTAAAAGAGAAAGAGATATAGTGCAAGTGAGATGGATGACAATCGTAATTCGATTTATTTATTGAGACAGTAGGTGTATACTGTTCTGGTACATTCGTCTGAAAGTTCTAGAACAATAAAAAAATATTGTATTATGTAGTTATTTTTTTTTAATATTATTTTATCAGTTTCAATGTGGAATGGTTTTAAGAGATGGTTTTACAGCCAGAATGTTAAAAGATAAGTTAATGTTGCGTAAATGTTAAAGTGTATTACTTAGTTTTATAAAATATATTTATTGGATATTGAAGGGTATTTATATAGATGTTTGTGACTCTTGTTAAGTAATGTATGTTCTGATTCTAGACATAAACAAATATAATCTGTTTGAAATAAATTGTTTTATTTTACAAACCATTCGTTTGTACTTAACCTCTTGTTTTATTTATATTGGACACATTTAAAAATATCTGAAATAATTGCTTCCATAATATTCAGTTCTATGAAAGAAAGACAGCATTTTCCAAAAATTGTTTTCGGAATTGATCAAAAGATTATAGTTAGGGAGCCAGGTGCAAATTGGGTTCATTATTTCCTCTCAAGAGATAATTCGTCAGAAGCATCAGAGTATAGTATTATAAAGCCTCGTGAACGTCAGCTGGCGCTCGGATGGGGGGGTGAGCGGTTGTAGCCTCCCACGCACGTAGGAAAAAAAATACATTCATTCATTCATTTCCTCTCAGCTAAAAATTTGTCAAATTGTAGCTAACCCAATATCTCAACGAAAAAAAATAATCAGCTGGTTACAACATGGTGTATTATACGTCAGCTGGTGTCTCGAACATGAAAGTTAAATTTAAAGAAAAATTTATTTTCCGTGATTTCCTCTCAAACAAAAATTTACCTGATGATAGCTTATATGTAACTGTGGATAAATATATAGGTCAGCTGGCTGTATCTTGGTGGAAAAACCGTCAGCTGATACGGGAGGCTACAACCGCTCTTCCCCCCAACCGAGCTCCAGCTGACGTTCACGAGGCTTCATAATACTATACTTTGATGCATTTTACTAATTACCGCTTGAGAGGAACTTGGTCATAAAATCTGTTCCTGGCTCCCGTACCATTATCTTTTATAATGATTATCGTCATGTAACTGGTAAAAGCACCTCTGTATTAGTCAATCTATCATAGACTAAAACTTGTCGAATAAAAACTGCTTGTAACTGCTGATAATACTACGCCTCCTTCAATGTGACAACATTTTGTCATTCAAAGCATTCCTACCGTCATGGCCTGTCAGAATTGCATGAAAATTAGATAAATTTACGTACACGACTGGTGGTTACACTATGTCGTGATGTTATAATTATATGTATTTTTGTTCCAAATTCTACGATCATGGTAAGTAACGATTCACCTTATTTGATTGAATATATACGTATAAGTACTAATGTTCCCGTACCCACAGGATGACGAAATCGAAGATATAGTTGGCGAAGTAAATTACACAGACTCACAAAAAAGTGTAACCACATCAAACGTGTACTCTTTCGACTTTACTGACAGCAGTTCAGACAGAAACAACTCTTCAAGCAAAGAAACATACGTTATAGAATGCGATAGTGACGACAGCGATAAAACATTCCAAATTGATCAAATGGAAGGTACAATTGACCTTAGAGATAAAGCAGCAACTCGTGTTAAAATAAAACAAGACAAAATCATCCATAAACATGAACCAAGCATAATCGACAGGTCAGTTGGATCAAGCTCGCATCAATGCTCTATAGTCGCTCAGGAAATTTTCACACAAACTAGCAAAACCATATTTGAACTAGCCCAAAATGAAAAAAGAACAAGTCCTGTAAAATTTGGTGAACAGAATACACTGGAAACGCAAACTTCAATATTATCTTTTACAGAAAACAGAACTGTGGAGTACCGTATACGTGTGATGGGAGATAATTCCTTTTTCCCTACACATAATGCTTTAGTGTATAATTCTTTTATCCCCACACAAGTTATAACCACAACATTAGAGGATAAATCTTCCATTATCCTCAATTCTGAAAACGAGGCAGACATGTCGAAAGATTACCTCACAGATGAGACTTCTAAAGACAAAATGATAAAATTTATCGATGACATATCACAGGAAAGTTCGAGCGAAGAAGTAAACATAACGCAATATGAAAATTCTAGTGAATTTGAAACTTCCAAGTATTCTGATATGGAAGAGGATTCGTTGATAGAAAACAATTACCGAGCAGAAATTGAGCGTAGTCAAGATAAATTGAGCGTCAATAGTGATATCCCTAAGTCTATTGACAATGATATTGAAGAGCTTTATAATAAATTATCCCATAGTGTAAATCCAACTCCTCAACCAGAAAGTGATATGCAGTCAGTCATACCAAACGTTGGTATATTAACTCCAGTGACAGAAGAAACTAATTTAAAAGTTGATGGCATGACCGAAATGACTGCAAGTTTGCACACTCTTAATAGACCTCAAGAAGAAAACGATCAATTTAAAATTAAAAATACGCTTGATGATGCACAAGAAAAAGATAAATTTAGACTTCCACCAATCCTAAATAATTTCTCATGTCCCAACAGCCCGTTAAACTTTTTATTTTCAAATGGATCTAATAAATTAATTAAAAATAGCACGCTTCCTTTAGTCGCTGAAGATCATAAAGAAAAATCGTTTAATAGATGGGAAATAGATACCAAGGGCTTAGCGTCTGGCGAGAGTCATTTTATCAATAACAGAAACGGTTAGTTTAATTTACATTGAATAAGTAAAACTCAGAATTCTAACAGTAATTGAGTAATTAATTTATTAGACGCAACGCTGCACAATGAATCAATTCAGTTACCACCAATACACATAGAGGGTCCATTTAAAAAAGCTACTATGGTCGGAAAACAAGTGAAGCGGAGCAACGAAATACAATCTGAAAATCCTAGTGATACAATTAGTATTAAAGGAAGAATCAGAGAGCTCAAGATTAACCAAAGACGACAGAGGTATATGTTTTATAAGTCGAGGTAAGTTACGACAGAAATGTTGTCCCATACCGAAATCATCTATTATCTTTATAACTTCTCTGTAATAAATTGATACACTTTAAATATTTGTCTACTGCATCATTTACTGCCACACTCATTTATTGGCATTTATTTCGCATTTATTGTTAGAAATATTAGGTCTGATGTGAAAAATCTGTTGAAACCAACATTTGAATGTCATATAAGTATCTACACCATTAGCTCAACTGATCTCCACTAGGGAGGGAAACTCTCCAATAGGAGGAAATATTTTCGATACACATATTTGAATATATCTGCCATAAACTTGATAGTTCCTTTTTAAATATAGGTTAGAAACTAGTAGAAGTGCATCTCCTAGAAGCACCTGTTCACCGGACGATTCAAAATTGAGTGACACAGCGGAGAGAGGTTGCGATGCGCTCTGTTCTGAGCTGAAGAGACGACTTCAGATTAATTCATGGTAATATTTCAAAGGTTCAACAGTCAGCTGTTAAATTGGTAAATTTGAACACAGTCAATAGACGTTATTTCGAACAAATTAATACATATTTTATATGAAGGCATTCTTTTTAATGTAGTCGAATAAAAAGGTCTGAACTAATTTACTACGAGTGTATCGTTAGTTTAATCATTAATCCTTGTTTTATAGTCTTTAGTAAAACCATGGTTCCAAAATAAGGCAATTTAGAAAATTACGAACATCTTATAATCTGCTAGAATATTTTTTCAAGGCGCATACTAATAAAACGCTCTATATAAACTTAGTTTGAAATCAGTAGGATTTAATTATACATCACCTGTGTATGGTACATTAATATTATACTTTTTCATTCGTTATCATTCCTAAGATGCTGGTATATATTATAAAAAAGACGTGTGGCACTCGGGGACTGCGACTGCCGCGGTAAAGCTATTGCATAGCATTCCTTCAAGCCACACCTCCGAGCCCGTCTGAGTGGGGAGCGTGAGGTTTTTTCGTTACGGAATTTCTCGATTCGGTCCCCGCGCTCAAGGCCCGCGATAGAAGCTATGCAATAGCTTAAAAAGTACATATTCTTCTTCTTATTAATTACATAAGTATTATTTCAGGTGCCAAGCTTTAGAAACATTAGAAGAATTACCAAAAGTGTTGGATAAATTTTGGTCTGTTATCACAGAAACACGTATTGCTGATCTGATTCGACAGGTGCATATAATTTTTAAACGACTCTATCAATATAAATACTGTTTATATAAAAGATATAAGACCCGAGATGAAAAAATTGATCAAATAATTACATAACTCTTTTTTTTAATCAAGCATTAAAGTATGCATTATCTACTAGGGAGTATCTTTAAAAATTAGGGACTTCTTTTTACATTAGAATAAAATCTGAATAGTGTATACTATAATAATATTATATTTTCCAGTAACATTTATGTAGTTAATCCGCAGAATTAAAAAAATATCTATCCTGATTCTACAGTTTTTTCTAGTTTTAAAATACATGTACATATTTCGTCGCATAAAACAGGTAACTGTGCACGTAGAGTCACCTCGTACGCAAGTATCGCGGGCGGCATGTCAGACCCTCGCAGAAATCTTGAAGAATACGAACTATACGAAGAAGCCGGTAAACACTTACAGTTTCTGTCGCTAAAACCTATTTTGTTTGACGAGATAAAACCCGTCCAATACTATAAAACAATTTCTACTATCTACATATTAATATTTGTAAATGTTAGCTGCTATAAAATTATTGTTTTTTAACATACTGCCCTACTATGTAACATATTTGAAGACAAATAATAATAATTTAACTAATCTTTAGTAGGTACATAGTTTAATTTGTTAACGGAAGTCCACTTCAGACAATTTCTATATTTGACAAGGCAATTTGACAAATCGGTGATCGACCAATCAAAACTACAATAATATTATGATTGTTTTTGTCGTGTTCCATAATAATGTCTATTGTTCATTCACAAAATATGTGTACCGAGCTTTAGCTTCGGGTGGAAAGCTTCAAACTTGTATCATTTCGTTATCGGTTTCCACATCTCTAGCCTTTTTGCTTCTTGTCAATATCTCAAGAGTTACTTTCAGGATTTCTACGAAGCGATGGCCATTCTTCTCGTGAAGACTGGGAGTTACTGCCGGCCAGTGAGACGGGCAGCTAACGTGGCACTAGATGACATTGTTTGCAGTGTTGATATAACACACTCTGTGACCGCTATATGCGTGTATGGAACGGGGTAAGATGTACTGCCTCAATAAAGGCTGCCTTATCACTATATCGATACCTTCCAGATAGGGTAGGTGTTATTTGACTATAAAAATATAAGAAAAAGAAGGATTGAACTTATCTATTAAAAAATATTGTTTTATTTTTATCCAGCTAATTGCCCCGGCTTCGTACAGATTTACGTGAAATAAAAATACCTATGTCACGAGACATGTAGCTTTCTAGTGATGAAAGAATTTCAAAATCGATCTAGTTTATGTGTGAAAACATCACAAAAATACATAAAAAGACGTGTTGCACTCCGGGAGTGCCGGCAGAAGTGAAAACTTGATTATTAACGTTGAGCATGTTTGATATTTTGGAATGGTATCCGTCTTACGCTTTTTCGATCAGGTCACGTGTCCTGACGCGAGTTTAAGATTTTATACCCATTACAGAAAAAGTGCTCAACGCCGCTAAAGAAGTTTTCACTTCAAAAACACAAATTTATCTTAGCCACAAGAGCGCGCTAGTCCGCACGGCGTCATCCCGGCTGCTGGTGGTGTGCGCAGCGCTGGCGGAGGGCGGGCGGCAGCTGCTGCGCGCTCGGCCTCCCACCGCGGCAGCAGCTCGCCGGCACGTGCTGCGCGCTATGGCGGACATGCTGCACGACAAGAGCGCGGACACACGGTGGGGACGTCCACAGAGCACGCGAACAGAGCCCCACTTGACGCTTTTTAAAATAAAACAAACCCAACTCAACCCATCATCTTAACCAAACCAAAATTTCTAATTCCCAATTCTCGGCATTTGTAATCTGAAAACGCTGATTATAAACCGCAAATTATACAATTTAATATATACCTACGCCAGGCTCGAAAGCGCACTAGTCGCGCGAGTAATGAAAGCGTCTCTCTAGTAGGTTGTGTACGTAATACGTGTAATAACGTTTGCTATAAACTCCGAAAAGTGGGGAATAACAAATACAAGAAATTAGGACTCAAGTCTCTTTAAATTTTATTGTTTTATGAAATATAGATTTTTTTTATAACACCATCTCATTATATTCAAAATTGTAACTTTTCCAGAAAATACGCGGAACGGCTCTACGCCATGCTCCGCCCGCTAACTAACTTCGAAGCTTATTTCCTCACTGACGTCGATGTAGAAATTGCGTCGAAACAAATGAAGAAGTACGATCAATTGATTAGTTCGAAGCAGAGTTGATTGTATAACCCAGTTCATTAAATAATACAATCAAAAATGTCATTACTCCTATAAGTCTATGCGAGAGGGCATGCCTATGTGTGAGTGGGTTAATGCACTCTGACTTAAATTTTGATTCTATTATTGACACAGCTATTACATAATTTATATCTGTGTTATTTATGTGTATAGTACCGTGTTGTTTTTCGTCCTACTATAAAAAGAAAACATGTTGATCCAAACAATTTGGTAATTAAATAATTGATAACATAAAAATATAATAACATTTTAATGTTATCAATTATATTTCATCCCTCCTAATTCTGGAAAAACAGTTATTGTATTTATATTTTGTATTGTATTGTATTTTAATATGTAGAGAGTAACAATAAATTATGAGAAAGTAATTATGTTGTTTTTCTTTTTCTAAATACAAAATAATTGTCGCTACGCACGTAGCAAAAAGTTTTGAGCTTAATAATTATAAGAGCGAGCGCCCACGAGCAACTTTGTCTCCGCAACTATTTTGTCTCTCCAGCCATGGGCTAGTATGAAAGTGCGCGCACGTAGCGACGCAACTCCCGGGAGACTTTTTTGTCCGCGGGTTCGGAGACAAGCCCGCGACGCAACTGTCGCCCTATCTATTGGTTTCAATGCAAGTGCGCGCACGGCGACAAAAATGTTGCCAGGCGACGGCCGCCGGCCAGTTGCCGCGTAACCGGCGTAGCGATAATACCTATTTATGTCAACGCATTTATTCTCGTACACAGTAGTTTTAACCGACTTCAAAAGAAAGGAGGAGGTTATCAATTCGGCCGGTATATTTTTTGTATGTATGTACACCGATTACTCCGAGGTTTCTGAACCGATTTACGTGACTCTTTTTTTATTTGATGCAGAATGGTGTGGGATTGGTCCCATAAAATTTATTCGGATAAGCCCAGTAGTTTTTATTTTGTGAGCATTTTTGTCTGATCTCGATGACTTAAGGGGGCGCATAAAGCAAAATAACCAATCTTCTATTAGATGATACGTGTAATATGCAAGACCAAATCTAAAAAATAAAATATATATCAAACTAGATGATATGTTCAACGATTCTGTTTAATCAAAAACATAAAATATTAAAATTTACTCGATAAAAAAAATCACCAAGTTAGCTCTAATTTTCACACTTTTACGTTTTCTACTTGACATGGTAATACTTATTATGATTTTTTTTTTCATAAACAATTATATTAAAACATTTGCAAGATATTTGTCAGAGCATTTTGTGTAATTACTTTTAGTTTTGGTTTTATCTGCGATAAACCACAAACCAAAATCAAACGTTTATCTCGAGAAAAAAAGAGCGCCAAAAGTGGTTTATCGCAGATAAAACCAAAACTAAAAGTAATTACACAAAATGCTCTGACAAATATCTTGCAAATGTTTTAATATAATTGTTTATGAAAAAAAAATCATAATAAGTATTACCATGTCAAGTAGAAAACGTAAAAGTGTGAAAATTAGAGCTAACTTGGTGATTTTTTTTTATCGAGTAAATTTTAATATTTTATGTTTTTGATTAAACAGAATCGTTGAACATATCATCTAGTTTGATATATATTTTATTTTTTAGATTTAGTCTTGCATATTACACGTATCATCTAATAGAAGATTGGTTATTTTGCTTTATGCGCCCCCTTAATTGAAATGTAGCAAGTAACTTTGATTCATTTTCAGGAAACCGATTGAGCTGAAATTTTGTATACGCATGTAAATTGGATAGCGATGAAACATTATTATGAGATAGAGCTGATTTGATGATGGAATCGGAAAGTGGCCATAGGAACTTAGTAATATATTGACTCAACTTTATCGAGGTTGAGCTCGTTTGATTCGTGTTGAAAAATACACTAAAAAGTATTAAATAAAAACTACTTTACTTTTTACAATTACGATTACATATCTATACTAATATTATAAAGAGGAAAGGTTTGTAGGTACATATGTATGGTTTTCAGTTTTCACGCATAAACTGCTGAACCGATTACAATGAAATTTAGCACACATATAGAGGATAACTTGGATTAACACATAGGATAGGTTTTATCCCGGAAATCCCACGGGAATGGGAACTATGCGGGACAAGAGCACAGACCACAACCGTCTCTTCGAAAACCATGTTGATAAATGCAGAAAATTTTAAAGAAAAAGTTGCGTTGCTGTCGCTTTCGTGAGCGCATCGTTCAAAACTTTGCGAGGAGACAGCGACAGAGACAAAATAGTTGCCGGGCAACTAAGTTGCTCGTGGGCGCTCGCTCTAATACATTGAAAAAGTGGAACTTATTATTCGTTATAAATAGAGGACTCAGGGTTTCACCCACCTATGCAATAAAGTTAAAATAATATTCTTCTCAATTCGATCAATTTGGTTTGTAGAGTTCACCGTTGATAGAGCTAGTCTTTGTCGTTTCAAAAAAAACAGATTTCTATGAACGCTTTTCTACCAAACTTCGACTCGACTCGGTCTTCCATTACCCATAAAAATAGGTAAGTAATAATACTTTATTACCTTACTCCATTTTTATTCAGACCGCAATCACTGGCCACCGTAGTTCGTAAAGGTTATTTAATAAAAATAGTATTTATTTATCATCAATATTAATATAAGATACTTACGTATATATATGTAATAGTATCTATTTATAAACTTACTGTAGATACGTATCACTACATAGTATAAAACAAAGTCGCTTTTTCAGTCCCTATGTATGCTTAATTCTTTAAAACTACGTAACGGATTTTGATGCGGTTTTTTGTAATAGATAGAGTGATTCAAGAGGAAGGTTTTAGTATATAATTTATTAGGTTTTAGACAAAGCTGGCGAAGCCGCGGCTAGCTTTCTGCCCGCGGGCGGAAAGCTAGTAAAATATAATAAACTAGCAGTGTCGCAGTTTCTTTTCAGTAGGCCTATTTGTACATATACATATACATCGCCTTTACATACACATACATTCTATCCACAATTTTAGCTTTAAATCGTAACTTGTTGTTACTTTAATTAACCTTTTCGTAGTGAAATAAAACTTCTTAAAAAGTTTCAAGAGCTTCTCACAATAGTATTATGGCTCTTTCAAAACTTAGAACATTTGCATAATATACTTACATCTCTACGTGGCTCTATGTCTCTGTTTTTTTTTCTTTGTAAGCATTGAATAAATAGTTTAACATTTGCCTAATACAACTTACATTAACTAGCGGTCCGCCCCGGCTTCGCCCGTGGTACATGTTTTCTCTACATAAGAACCATCCTCGTTTCGTTGAAATCGGTCCACCCGTTCACGCGTGATGCCGTGACAACGGAAAACGGGTTTTATTTTTATATATGTATATAGATTAATAACATAATAAACTAGAATGGTATTACATTATCTGTGGCAGCATTCAACGCACAACTTAGATTTATTTCCATAACTCTTATCCCCTTGTATCCTAACATCACTCTTAGATAATCGGTGTAATATAATTGTTTATAAACATATTATCAATATTCGTTGTTGATAAGAAGTTCAAGCGCACCCGCCAAGTGCACATGCACTAGTATTTAAAACTATTAATAAGTGATGATGAAAGCTATTTTATAATATTATTGCCGTGAACGCATGAATAGATTTCCTTGCATTTTCACTGAAGTTATATTGCGATTTAAACTTAAAAAATAGGTACCTATCCTAGGATCGAACCCAGAACGTTGTGATACTCACACAGAAGAAAACTATCCTCTATCCCTCTTCCTACCTTAGGTACTTAAAAAATTACAAAATTTGCTAAAACAGAAAAGATTTAATAACTCTTGTCGGTCGGAAGAATTGTAATCGACTGTCAGCAAAATAAAGAGACATACGCAATTTAGGACTTCGTCATAATACATTACGCAAAAAACTCTGTGAAAAAAAACAAACTTATACCTATAACTTAACCTATAAAATAACGAGGTCTAATCATCGAGTCAACAATAGAATATCAGTAACGGGACGCTCTAGCCTTCTAAAAAAATTCGCAATCCTTCTAGCGTAGATAAGTAAACGTAATTTGAAATTCAGTCTCTAGCAGGTAAAAGCTCTAAATTAGCATATTACATCAGATTTCATATTACATTTCTAAAGAATAATGAAAAAAATAATTGCTAGAACAAATTGACATTGAAAATCGCCGAATCATCTGGATATACTTGCCTTCCTCTCTTGAAATAATATCCGTTCGGGCAGCCAATACACAATATTGGTCATTACCCAGGTTATGAGTCACCGGAATATTCACGAATCGATATTATGTATATGAAAGTAATGTAATTTTGTGCCCTTAAAAAAATTATTCTCTAATAAAATCCACAAAATAAGTACCTACAACTTCCTCCACAAATTCAAGAAAAAACCTCAGGTACCTAAATTAGAAATGACCAGACTCTTCTGAAGGTCTATTCTCAAACGTATTGATGTCGCATTGACTCGAGGACTATATCAATCAATCTGAATCATTCCATACTGAGCCCTAATAGATACCGCGAATGTCGAGAACGCTCATGTACCAAATTGTCCGAACTGCCTAGAAGATTCCAATTGAGCTTTCGTTGACCACTCGTTGCCGCTCATTGAAATTAAGAAAACATGTCAGCGCATTTCAGACGTGCTCAATAAATTTGTTCCACATTCGAGTATTGATAAGTTGAAAGGGCAGAAATATCTAGAAGCTTTGTTCATACACTCCGGAAATGTTTATTGCGTGTCGAGTGCCGTCGCCTCGTCCTTGCATCGGACTTTCTAGGCATCCCGAGTTGGGATCCGCGGACGTAAAGCTGCGATAAAGTATCTCGTAAAAACATCGATTGTTTTCAAACATATTTTATCGCTTGGAACTAAAAATACACGTTATGTTTAATCTTATTATTGTCGTTTGTCAATACTTCAATGAAATAACCATAACAGTGTGAAAACCTTGATAACGATAGTTTACGATTGTATTTTACAAACTAAATTGTGTCTAACAGCAAAAAATACTAAATTATCTTAATTTTGAATTAAAGATACTGCAGACTTAAGTACTAAATCGTTATTATTATTATTAACTTTCAATTTAAAACTTTCTCATATTGACACTGCGCATTACGTCGATCTGGTCCATTCAAACCACTCCACATTTCGACCGATAACTTTTTTTTTTTTTTTTTTTAACGTTGGGAAATGCATTTACGCATCCCCCCCTGCAGTTTTCCTGCGTGAGGGGGTATGTGGGACTCGCAAAAAGCCATACCCACTAAAACCCAACGGTGGCCACCGATCACCTTCGGCGGCAGGGGTTAACAGCCAGGCCTTGTACCCCCACCGCCTACGTGATGAATGCCGCAGCTTGGCGACTCGCCCGCGCCCATAAGGTGGCAATAGACGACGGTATCATAAAATAACGCTGCCCTATTGCCGGGCTATCCACCTCTTGTCGCAGGGGGGGGCCGGTTTACTTGCAGCGAGCATAGCTACAATATGCTCGTTTCTACGTAAACCTCCCCCTGCGCTAGTTCGTCCGATGGTATTTTAAGGCTGATGCTGGGCATAAAGACGCCTGCGTCTGCCGGGTCTGCGTCGACGCAGAGGGTCCGCCGATGGGTCATTCTCCCGGGCCCTCTCTGCAACCTCTTTTGCTTTCATCACAGCCTCGCAAAAGGCCACGACCGACTTCCAATGAGTGTCTCCACTGACCATCATTTTTGCGAGACCCTGTAGGGTCAGCTCTTCCTCTCGCAGCAAGGCTTCAAGAGGCCTTCGCTCCACCGTCCAGGCCGGGCATTCGGCCAGTGTGTGTTGAGCTGTGTCCAGCTGGTCGCTGCAGTGGTGGCAGGAGGGGGCCGGTTCCCGGCCTATCCTGTGCAGGTAGCTGCCAAAGCATCCGTGGCCCGACAGGACCTGCACAAGCCGGTAGCTGAGTGACCCCCACCTTCTCTCTGCCCACTCTCTGAGTACAGGGCTAAGCGCGCTGAGAGTCCAGGCCCCCACGCACGATGATTCGAGTTCCTGGCGCCATTTGTGGAACACCACGTCGCGAGCCTCTCGCTTCCAACCTTCGAGCGTTTCAGTAGGCAGCTCTTCATCCCTCTCTCTTGCCTCCGCTCTGCGCCAGTAGACTTCCGCCAGGGCGGCCGCTTCGAGGTGCCAGGGTGCAGTACCAGCTATGACGCAAACCGCATCGTAAGATACGGTGCGATACGCCCTTGCGACCCTGATAGCTATAACCCGCTGCGACCGCCTTAGCACAATCGTGTTGCGCGTTAATAACTTGTCGGCCCATATAGGACATCCGTACAGCGCCTGTGAGCGCACAACACCGGCAAAGAGTTTACGACATGCCCCGCTTGGTCCTCCAATGTTTGGCATGATACGGCTAAGAGCCGCTGCCGTGGTGGTGAGCTTCGCAGCCAATGTCGAGAAGTGAGCTTGGAATGTCCATCGCGGATCGAGGACCAGACCGAGGTATTTCAGTCTGGACCCGATTCGGATGGGCACTCCACTAACCACGATTGCTTCTTCTGTTTGTGGTGCTCTGCGATGGCCGTGAAAGCATATAGCCTCCGATTTATCGAGGGCTACTTTAAGCCCGAGGCTTTTAATTCTGGTAACCACCTGTGCCACTCCAGCCGTGGCTCGGAGTCGCGCCTCTCTAAAGTCACGGCCCGTGGACACCACTAGAGTGTCATCGGCATAGCAGATGGCGCTTACTCCTTGCGGCAGCCCTCCTTGTAGCGCGTGATTGTACCCGATGTTCCACAGAAGCGGCCCGAGGACAGAACCCTGTGGAACACCGCGCGCAACCCTATGCCTACCCATCAAGCCGTCTTGTTTTGGGAAGATAATTTGACGCTCTCGAAGATACGAAGAGATGATACGGTGAAGATACTCCGGCACACGGTGTCGGGTCAAGCCATCTAAGATTTTGTCCCAAGGAAGGGTGTTAAATGCATTGGAAATATCCAAGGATATTGCAAGTGCTACCCCACCTTGGGAAACGCATCCTTCCGAAATGTCACGCAGGCGAGCTATGGCATCAACCGTTGAACGACCTCGCCTAAAACCATACTGGGCATCGTCGAGATCTGGTCCTATCCGTGCTAGATGATTTTGTATGCGGCTGGAGATAACACGTTCAAACAGCTTACCAGCTTCATCAAGTAGGACGATCGGCCTATACGCTGATGGCGAGTCGGCCGGTTTGCCACTCTTCCTTAATAGGACGAGGCGTCCCACCTTCCAGCGATCTGGGAACCTCCCGCTCTTGAAGCATTCGGTTAGTAGCTCGCAGAATCGCTGGTCCAGTCCATATGAGAGGGCAAGGGACCACACTCGGCCATGCACACCATCGGGGCCCGGAGAAGTGGTTTTCCTTTTCAGGCGGTCTACCGCCGCCTTCAGTTCAGCTAACGTCACGTCCGGGATCATTTCCTCGCAGGTTATTTCCTCCTGATCGTCACGCCCAAGTCGGTCCGCAGGATTGGTTGTATTACGGCCTGGAAATAAAGTAGTTACTACTTTTTTGAGCAGTGCTGGCTCTAACCTTGCTGTGATCGGAGGGGCCCAAGGACGCAGCTTGTTCATAACGAGCATGTAAGGGCGCCCCCAGGGATCCAGATTAAGTGTGTTGAGTAGTTCAGCCCATGCTCTTTCTTTTGCGGCTGCGATAGCGTCTCTTAGAGCTTTTTTGGCATTCTGGTACCGGGTATAGCGTTCAGCCTCTTCCACGGTGGAGTAGTCTGCACGCCTCCTTCTTCGTCTGTATTTGGTGTATTGGCGTCTAGCAATAACGCAGACTGATCGGAGCCGCGCAAGATCCGCCGACCACCAGTACACTCTGTTCCGTGGGAGAGATCTTTTTACCCTCGTCATTGCAGTATTTGATATTTCGGCCATTGTCTCGCCAAACCATTCCGCCTCGTCGTCCACGTTTATGGCGTCAGGTTTCGGGCACCAAGATTTGATTAAGGACGCCAATTCTAAAAGGTGGCTATCCAGGCTCTTTAGGGACCATCTTGGGCATCTTTCCATAGGTGCAAGGCATATATTCCTCGCAGGTCCCGTCATCGGATGAACCTCGAAACTGATATACTTATGATCAGATAAGGTCTCAACCTCCGACAGGACCCGCCAGTTTCGGACCCGACCGGCGAGAGAGGGGCTCGCAAATGTCACGTCCACCACCGAGCCCCCCTGCATGCGCACGCATGTGTGTTCGGTGCCTAGATTAAGTGGAACCAAATTCTGAGCTGCGAGCCATTCTAGGAGGACGTCTCCACGAGCATTTGATGCTGAAGAACCCCACGCTGCAGATTTTGCGTTTAGGTCTCCCGCAATGATGATTTGGAGAGGATGGCCCCATTGAATCAAGGAGCACACTTCTCCCAAAAACGCTTCGAACTCAGGAAGCGTTTTATTCGGTGAGAAGTATACTCCGATTACAATCGTGTCTTCGAACCTAGCAGCTACGCAGCCGTGTCCCTTCGCCTGTGCACGAATTGGAGGTGATCCTTCCGCTTGCGTTACCACTATAGCAGCGAGCTCGTCGAGGTCTCCGATCCAGTTCTCTCGCCCATGGGGAACAGCATAAGGTTCTGATAAAATTGCGATATGGATCGACCACTGTGCCAGGCTCTGGATCAGCAGATCCTGAGCCCTGGCACAGTGGTTGAGGTTTGATTGCAAAAAGCGTAGTTCCATTTACACTTTGGCGGTTTCTGCTATCTCCATATCTGCTCCCCCTGCCTGGGGGCCCGCGTGTTTATTGGGCTTTCCTTTTGGCGCTTTATCGGCTGAACAGCCACTGCCACCCAGGCGATGGTCTGCTTTCCGGCCTGCAGCCGTGCAGATAGTGCAATTTGGCTTAGCAGTGCAATTGGCGGCTTTGTGGTCCGGCTGCCCGCAGCGGTAGCAGAGCTGGCTGCGGTCACACTCCGCGGTGCAACGGTTAGCAACATGGCCAACCTCGAGGCAGCGGAAGCAACGTAACTCCCGAGGTTTTTGGATCGTCACCCTCGCCGCAACCCATCCGACGAGAAAGCGTGCCTCAGTGATCTTTTTGGCCGCTATTACAGGGCAGTTCACCCAAGCTGCGAACAATCCGGTTCTGTCCTGCTGCATTCGGCTCACCCTTATCTGTTCCGCTGGGCATTCTCCCTTGGCAGCTATGGCTTCCTTCAGGTCGTTCTCTGTGATAGAGGCGTCCAGACCTGACACACGTAGATCTGCCATTTTAACGGGCCTGGATACTTTTACGTCTCTGTCTTGGAATAGGGTCATCAGCCGGGTTGACAACAGATCAGCTTTGTCGCCACTACCGGGTCCAGAGATCTGGATTATAGTGGCTCCCGTGACCGCCTGACGGAATTTGACGCATTCAATTCCCGCATCTTTTAAGTTTATTTTCGATCTTGCCTCCTTTATGACCGCAGCGTAAGTTACACCGCTATCCCGGGCCTCTGTAGGGATCGTCAATACCACTGCTGCAGATCGCGGAGCCTTTAGCCTAGATTGTGTTGGCTTAGGTGGTTTAGACACCCTCTGCGGTTCCGTCGTGTGTTTACTGCGCTCAGTCTGTTGAACCTTATTCACCCTACCCTTCTTTCCCACAACTGACCAGACCTCGCCAGAAGAGATGGGTGTGGGCACCGCAGGAGACTCCGCGTCAGGATGCGAAGAAACCGCCGCCTCGGGAGTTAGAGTGGCGACAGGTTCCACCACCTGCACTTCATTTACTGCTCCTTTCTTCTTCTTCTTCTGCTTCTTCTGTCCCTTCTTTTTCTCGTTCCCTTCTTTGGTTTCTGTCACATCCCGAGTCAGTTTGGAGAGGGTCTTTGTTTTCCTTGGCCTTGGTCCCGTATCCTCTGAGGCCTCGGAGCAACTTTGCTGTCTGATGCCAGTAACCCGGCTTCCTATCCCATCCTCTGCAGTAGAGGGGCGCGGTCGCTGCAGAGAACTCGGTCGAGTCTCTAAGTTTCGGAGCCGTGCATCGATTAGTTCTCCCAGTTGGCGTACCATCCTGGCCTCGAAGTCCTGTGACAGCTGCGGTGTCTCTGCAGCGGCAGCCGGGCCCCGATGTATGAGGAGTCGCATTTCTCTCATCTCGTTTTGGAGAATATCCAGTCGTATGCGCAACCTCTCATTTTCTGCACGGAGCGCCCTCGTTTCATCCGTAAGCGTCCTCAACGCAAGGGAATCGGTATCCTCTCTGATGGCCTTGGCGGCGTTTCTCAGGTCAGCCACAAAGGTGGTCTTTAAGTGGTTGGACACTTTGGCGATCTTTTCAACCGTTGCCAGGTGTGTCTCAATCCTCCTCCGTACATCTTCAGTCGATGTGTTCATGCTATTGGTAAGCATGGCAGCTGTCGAGGGTGTGAGCGCAGATTTTGGCTCCGGATCCACCGAAGTTGGTAAACATGGTTCCACTTGTGCTTCGGTATTCTTCTCTACCCTATGCGCCTTGCGGTAGCCAGTTCTTGGTTTCCTTTCCGAAGGGATAGAAGTATCACTCGAACTTCCATCGTCCAACCGTGAGCGTTTTCGGCACCGCCAAAAACGTGGCTCCTTGTTCGGAGTGCACAGAGCCTCCCCGCGGACCAGGGGACTCATAGTAGCCCGCGAATTCATGCTTGCCACAGAGTTGGAAGAGTCCGATTCTGCGGCCGCTTCTGTTACATTAGTAACTGTAGTAGGTGTAGGATTAGCGCCTATCGCGCGTTCCAACACAGAACTACATCTTCTATTTGCCGATTCTCTCAGCATTCCTCCTTCTAATTCTAATCCTCCTTCTAATTTTTGGGGTTGGGGTTTCATGGTGTACTAGGTAAAAGTCCCACGAGCATGGGGGATATATGCGGTCCACCCGGGAGGTGCCCCCTGTTCCCGGGTAACCCTATTACACCCCGGAGGGCGGGCGGTATCCGGGGGTTGGCCACTTCGACTTGATCCACTCGCCAAGCCACCTGCCACACAGGGAGGCAGGAATTCGGCGCCGCGCTTAGGCCCCGTGGGGCGCCCCAACGCCGAATTGGAGGGGTTTTTTCTGAGGTCACCTTCCTCTTGGGCCAGCCGATTAAGGCAAGCCCCCTGGTCTCTAACGTGCCGCTAGACATGACAACGTCACACGTTAGAGGTAACAGTTTGCCCGGCGGAGGGCAAAAGCCCCAGTGCCCAGCAAGAGACAACCTCCCGCTAGGCCCGCCGCGCCGCGGTTCACCAACCGCCATCCAAGGCTGTATTTCAGCCGCTGGTCTTTAAGGACCCTCTTCATGATGCCCATAGGCATTCCGTCAACCCGTGGTCTTGTTCGGGCGCATTCATACAGACAAGCGGAGCCAGTGGTTCACCATCACCTGCCTGCTACTCCAGGGCCGCATCCCGTATAGTTTTAACACAAACGAATCGGGAGCGGCACTTGTGTATTCCATATTAGCTTCCCCAAGATGCTGGCTTGCAACCCAGGTACTGAGCCCCCCCGCCGCGACAAGGCTTGGAAAAAGTGGGGGGGATTTCGACCGATAACTAGCGTATCCTGTAGTATCATGTGGGATACAACGTGCCTGCCTTTAATATGATAATTAAGATGTCGAATAACATTGGTTATTCACCTATCGCCGAGTTACTTTAGCGGAAGTATAAATAAACTGATACTTGAACTTGGCATATAGAGCATTTACTGATTATAGAGATGAAATAACTACTTTTGAAGTATCATACATTCTAGTTTGGAACAGAATCTTTTAAATTTTGAAAATTGACATTGTGTTTCTCAAAGTTAACTTTTAAATATCCCTACTACAAATACAAAAATTATTATTCCCTTTATCTGACTTTTGTTCTGTTTTATCTGACTTATTTTCCTTTAATCACAATTTTCAAGCTTCTGTAGATAAAAGTTCGAGATTTGGCGTAGAACCAATTGTTTGTCTGAAATAATCAATCATACGTTCATTAACTACTGTCATCATAACACTATAGATATAGCCTAATCCATTTACATTTTACCATATATTCTGATTACCATTACTGGCTTACTCCTGACTATCTACGCATTACCGAGCGCGTATGCACAATTGACCTTGCCACGTCACAACTCACAACCCACCCACGTCGTAAATTATCTTAATGGCGAAAACACTTGCCCTGCAGTTAATAACAACAAAGAAATCACGATAAACGGTCACACCATCCGAGCGTAGATGTACGCGTGGACCAACGTCATGTTGTTATAGCCACAGATAAAATATACTTATAACCATTTGTGACCGTTTGATAAGGATATTCCCAAGTTTATGGAGGAAATACAGTCAAATGCGTTGGGGTTTTTAAAAATCTGTATTTGGAGTTTTCAAAGTTCAATATTTTTTTGGTTAATTCGTTAAGGCTGATACTTTTTGCGTCGCAAATCTTCTTGGGCTTGGATGTATTCATATTTTTATATCCTAGTGCTACATTTGCATGAATTAAGAAATGCATGTTTTTATCCTCTGAAGAGAATATAATGTTTATTAAGGAAGATTTGGAATGTTTAGTTAAGCTTAAAGCACAGCATACTATCTCCACGATATAGAAAAAGTGAAGTCCCATGTCCCCAAGTGGGGTAAGGGGCAGATGCATTATACATCTGTTTCACTGATCGATTTTCTTTAGGGACAAGTAGGTGATCAGCCTTAGCTGTGTCCTGCCAGACCAAGACATTTTTTTTTCTTCTTCTCCACCGGGAATCAAACCCAGGTCCCAGGACCCTTCGGTTCTACGCTCACGCGTCAACCACTGTGCGAAGGAGGCGGTCCCACGCCGGTCATTTCTATAGTAAGCATGGTAAGCAACCACGATATAGAGCTCACGAAATAAAATTGATAAAAAGCATTACGTAAATAATAAATACGTTCAACGGAAATTTCCACAATTATGTTATTTTCATCACATTGTAAGAATCTATATACCTACATCTGTATAGTTTTAATATGTAATAATAAATAAAACAGCAATCAGACCATATCTGTACATTAAATATTTTTCAAAAAAAACATTCGTAAATGCTATGAATCTGGATGTGTTATAGACCCCAAAGGATTTTTTTTGTCTGTCTGTTAGCATGTGCGTCATTCACGTAAAACTTGTGAGAAGATTAAGGCGAAACTTTATATGGTAATAGACCAGTATTAGGTTCCACTTATGCTAATAAATAATTTTTAGACATATTATATGTAACCAAGGAAAAAATCGCGAATATGTAGGTAATTAAAGGAGGTTCAAAAATGAAGTAGAGATTTCTAAATAGGATTTCGCTAAAATAAATAGTCGAGAAATACGTAGCTAATGCCACAAATAATATGATACTGCCTGATGCCTCTACGAAAATAGCGAGAAAAGCCGCGGATGGATAGTGAATATAGTATAGTACCTATAGTGTAGTGTATATAATCTGTATAAATGTAATAGAACCACAATAGAACGAATAGACCTATAGGAAAATAAAAAAATGTGTGCGTGTAGGTACTAGTGTACACACGCAAGAAGTGAAGAACTTCTTTATGACCTTATTTTTCAAAAAATAATTTACTATATGCAACTTTACAGAGATACGTCGAATCACGCGTGGAAGGGATAAGAAAAAAATGGGGCGTAACGGAAAAATGTCACGCGTAACGAAAAAATGTTACACTAATTTTTTATCCAATCCCGATAGAGAAGTTTCACTTATTCTATATATACACAAAAATATTCTAAGTAACCATGATAACAGCCAACATCAAATGCCAACTTTTTAACTGACGGAACACAAATTTGCTCTGCATGCATGGCATGAGGCGTAACAACATCATATTTAAATATTCTTTGTCGAAACAACCGAAGATATTATCGTACGTGTACTCAATTATTCCGCGTTTTTCGTTATTAATGCGATATTGTTCAACAATATGCAATATCCAATAAAAATGAACAGAATGTTTAAAAAGCTTACGCAAATATAGGTACCTACTACGGATTATGAAACATCTAACTACATTTCGTAGCTGTAGGTAACAAACTAACAAACATTTCATAGGTAACAATGATGAAGTATTACCCCAGATTACTAAAAAGTTATTACGTAAGTATGGCTTCACCTTACATCATACACATACTACAATGATATTTCAAGTAAAAAGGTGTAGATAGGTTACCCAACCCAACTTTCAATCTTCAAAAACTTACACACACGATTAGACTTCAAAGTAGGATGGCATAATAAAACAATCGTGAGTGAGAAAGAGACAACTAAATTAAAATATCACCAGACCGGAGCACTAACCTATCTACACCTTTTTACTTATATGTAATATCACTAGCTGCACTCCGCGGTTTCACCCGCGTGGCTACGCTCCTGTTGGTCTTGGCGTGATGATATATAGCTTATAGCCTTCCTCGATGTATAGGCTATCTAACACCGAAAGAATTTTTTAAATCGGACCAGTAGTTCCTAAGAATAGCGCGTTCAAACAAACAAACTCTTCAGCTTTATAATATTAGTATATATATATATATATATTGTACGTAAGTATCGCATTACCTTACATCATATTATACTACGTAAAAAATAGTATGCCGCGTGACAGACACACCTCCCTCACATCCGTTATCAAAGTGATAACATCGCAATTGAATAATGGTCGGTTAGTTTAATTAAAGATAAATGTGACCGTCTTAATTAAATGATAAGTCTAATTATGTACACGATGAATCTGGTTTTAATTTATAGACTTGTAAAGAGGTAACTTTTAAGACTGGTGCATTATTTATTTCCAAAATAAAAATAGTTTTAAGAAGACTGAAGGTATTTTTATTAACAAGCTTGTTTGCAAGTAAATTAATGAGATACATTTTTTTTAATTTCTAGATTAGTTTTGCGGTAGAAAATTCCATGTTTGAGGTTTTTATATTTTTGTTTTGGTTTTTAAAATAGAAAACTCAAATCCATTGCCACTGTATTTGCAAATGACACGTAGTTGCCGAATTAGTCCCATACATGTTTGATTTTTTTTTTTTTATTGTGTGATAGGGAAGCGCTTGACCACGATCTCGCCTGATGGTAAGCTGAGATGTGGCCTATGATGGAGCGCGCTTCCCTAGAAGGTACCCGTTCACTCTTCGCTTGAAGACCCCCATATTGTACTATATTGTTTGATATTATAAAACGAAAGTATATCCCTACTAAAACAACTGTTTATTTATATACAGGCCTATAACATGGGGTCTCCCAAACGGATGCACCGGTTGGAACTTTTTTTAATGGTTTTGTTATTGGAATAGTTGTTAGATACATAACACAGGTATGATTGTACAGGACTCGAAGATATTCCATTCACAATAGCAGCAATAACAACCAGCCAATGTTTTTGTAAAAAAAATCCAGTTATTATCTATACTAATATTATAAAGAGGAAAGGTTTGTATGTATGTATGTATGGTTTTCACGCATAAACTACTGGACCGATTTTGATGAAATTTGGCATATATAATCTTTCCCTGACCCTGAGAAAGAACATAGGCTACCTTTTATTACGAAATATGTACCACGGGCGAAGCCGGGGCGGACCGCTAGTTATATTATATTTGTTTAGTATGAGAAGAAAATTTGTATATTAAATATAAAAATTGTATGATAATGGTTATGGCATAAATTGACGTCATATATTAAAACTAGCTGCTCCGCGTGGTTTAACCCCCTTGGCTCCATTCCTGTTGGTCGTAGCGTGATGATATCTTGCCTTGATCGCCTTCCTCGATAAATGAGCTATCTAACAACGAAAGAATTTTTCAAATCGGACCAGTAGTTCCCGAGATTAACGCGTTCAAACAAACAAACAAACAAACTCTTCAGCTTTATAATATTAGTATAGATTTTGTTAACAGGTTTAACTAAGCTATTTCATTCTGATTCATTACGATGATCCCTTCTTGTAGTAACTTTCACGAAAGTTAGAAAGTTATTTTAAATTATGAAAATTAATTCATTATAAAAATAATTAAAGTAACAATGTGTATCAGTGGAAGATAGCAACATTCTCGAACATTCGAAGTGTGTATGATAAAAATATTTACAATCAGTATGTTTTATTTCATTAAAAAGTTCATATTAGAACAAAGGTAGAAATAAACTCTACCACTGATTTACAATAAAAGGTTATATGTATTAGGATAGATTAATCTTCGTAAATTCCCAAAAAGTTGCTTATACGAGAACTTCAAGGCTCTACATATTTTAAAAGTGATTTTAAAAATAAGTCCTTTATATCTTTCTTTAAATAATTAAAAATGATAATTATTTTCTTACGGTGCATTTACATCAGGTGCAATTCAATTTTGCTCAGTATTAGAAATTAGAATTGTATAGAATCTTTTCGAACGCACTAAGAACAACAAAAGAATGCTCTATGCCATTTTACACTAAAATAATTTGACAACACCCCACTAGGTTAGAATGAGCATTCGCTCTTTTGATGTAAATGCACTGTTAGGAGAACTAAAAATGATTTTTATTTGAATTATCCAAACTTTAAAATTTATACAAATCCTTATTAGATATTTCACTTACGAGTATGTACTCCTTTCTAGAAATTATTTATTTCATATTCTCAGTACGTACGCATAGTTGATTTTTGACTTCAGAGTACTTTCTTTATAAAATAATGACGTCACAATTTGTTTATTTTATGCGAACAAAACAACCATAAAATACATTAATAGATCAAGTTATATGCAATAGTTACGTAGATAGAGCTACGTAAAGCGTAGCTGTAACTTGCTTTTGTTTTTCCATATTAATTTTGATATTGTCCTACTCTATTTTTTGCATATAGATTATGTGTATATGTATATTATTTCATACATTTTATAAAAAATAAACTATGTTGATAACATTTAATTTTTCAGTAAACATTTATGAACTTCAATGGGGCCCAAGAATGATCCCTAATTATGTCATGTGTAGAAGGACTTCCTTCTACATAAACTTCCTTCTAATATATACTTATATATTCGTGTACTTTTGTGTAATTATTGTGTATTATAAAAAATAAGCTCTTCTTATTGTGATTAAGTTGAAGAATACTTAATTCAATATCAACTAGTAAAAACTAGAGCAATAGGACCAAAAGGATGTTAAACCCTTTGTAATAAATCACATGTTGTTGAAAAATAAAAAACAAAAATTTTAAAAGCGATATCTTTAATCTCAGGTCATATTAAAACCAACCGTAACGTATCATAACAATAAATAACATTATCTACATATTACGTATATCTAACAATACTCTTACATAAGTATTCACCTCTAAATAACCCTACAGCTAAACAATAAAAGGAACTATTTCCAAAATACTAATCTTTCTAAAACAAATACTTCGATTACATTTAAGTACAGATTTAACTTCTGTCAGGCGGCGACCTAATATAGGCCAAGTGGTCGAGTAAATACTCGAATGAACAGTAGAATGTATCAATTTCTTGGTGAAATTGATAAGATCAATCCAGTCGCTAGCTCCAGGGCGTGTCATCGCACTTTCTGCGGGTGCGGCGCCGGCGGGTAGCTGCACAGCTTCAGGAGACACCACGAACGTTTCTGCAGCCGGAAACCTCGGCTGGGCGGGCGGCCGTCCACCACCGACAGCGCCAACAGTACCGTCAACACGACGAATAGTACGTGAAGCAGACGCATCTTGGTGTTTGTAAATAAAGTATCAAATGTTGCTCTCACTATCGCGATTGTGCGTTATTCATAGAACTTTATCGATTGCGTGTTGAATGTATACTGAAGATCGAGTTAAGATGTCCAGTTTTATATAGGTGGCAAGGTTATCGCGCGCGTGCATGATAACCCGCCAAATTGAGATAGTAAAGTTCGATGACTGAGCTTCAATGTCATTTTATTCATTGTAGTAAAATTATCAATTTGTAGGTAGGTTATGGTAGCGCGTCTCGTAAAGCCGAGGTATGAAATTTTATTAATTAAAGTTGTAATTATTGTATTGATAGAGGAGTTGTTTGACATGTCAGTTTATAAAACAAAGTCTTCAAACTTTCAGTTTAAGCCAGCTTAATTATTGTTGTGTGTATTTTTTATATTTAAATCAATTTAGGTAAAAAAGCAGATTGTACGTAATAGACTGTAGCATTTTTTCCGTCGGCATTTTAACAAATTTTGCCTAGAATGTTAAACTATTATGAGAGAAAACGCATAATTTGTTGAAAGATAAATAAATTGGCGCCAAATTGTGCGTACAGATTACGTCTACGAAACTAGAAACTAAAAGTCAGCGCTATGAACCTTGTTTCCATGTTTAAATTGCACAGATAACAATTAATTAGTGGCAATTACAAAATAATCGGAATATTACATTATACGTTATCTGTCAATCACGTTTATATCATAGACGAGCACCTCGTAACCAATCGATTTGGGTCAATGGAAGTGAAACCTTGGTGTTCAGACCGGGTTCTTTATCTATGTGGGTTAAAAACTATATACATACTGTGCATAATAATAACTCTATGTTTCCTGGAAGAATTCAAATCAAAATTGAATGTAAAAATCCATTTCAATTAAAAATGTTATGACGTCAATGACCTAAAAAGATACAAAGATAGTTTTATTCATGTAGCAATTTCGTGTTCTAATTTATAGATATCTAAGTAAGTATATAATCGGCTGATAAAATTAATAAAAAAAAGTTATGGATATTAATTTGTGTTTTATTTAAAAACTTTCAGGAGGTTAAAAGTGATGAAACCTGATAAATAAATGTGTATATTGCTCTATTTATAATATAGAGTTTATCTCTGAGGTGGTTAGAAATTTGTGTCATCTTTTATCAAAATCGGTCTAATTTTATTGAATAACTAATACTATATGGAGATAAATAGAAGGAAAACGTAGCTTTTTTGCTCAAGTTGAATGTAATATTGCCCATATTTATCACAGCAAAGTGGTCACGTGGTTAATCTATTTGTGAGGTGATCTAAATAGAGGATAACAACATAATGAATTGATCGCGTTTAAAATCGTTAAGACTGACTTAAAAATAAAATTACCCAAAAAAGTATAATGTTTAATTCGACATTTTACCAGTAGTTCCATAACTTATAAGTTATTTGCGTACGTAACTAATGTCGAATAGACTACAGGCCCGTGTTGAAAAAATTATGGGTCATTTGACCCACCACCTGACCTATCTAGAATGATATAAGAGCATAAAATAATAAGATTCAGCACTATGACGTCACTTGTAAGCTGTCCACCTGAGTGCAGATGAGAATTCGAAGGTTCAGGTAGAGATTTTCTCCCCTTGTCTCCATGATTTTTATACGGCGTTGCGGAATAATTGATTAAAAGTAGTATAGAAATAGTATGACACAGATGCCGTACAAAATCAAATGACCAAATTTACCCCGGCAACTGTCGAAAAATAAAAATAAATTCCGACTTTGTGGACCACCATTTTTGTACGGCATCTGTGTCATACTATTTCTATACTGCTTTTAAGCCATTATTCCGCAACGCCGTACAAAAATCATGGAGACAAGGGGAGAAAATCTCTACCTGAACTTTCGAATTCTCACCTGCACTCAGGTGGACAGCTTACGAGTGACGTCATAGTGCTGAATCTTATTATTTTATGCTCTTATATCATTCTAGATAGGTCAGGTGGTGGGTCAAATGACCCATAATTTTTTCAACATGGGCCTGCAGTCTAGAAGAGAAATTGATTCTTCCTTATCGCATCCAATACAATGTTGTCGAAGTTGAGTATTTGTTTCTATTTACAGTAGGTACAGAAGCCATAAAAATTATCTAAATAGCATAATCTTTATTATTATAATGTTCAGTGTGCGGGTTCACGTGCAATAGATACCTATTGTTCGAGTAAATTTATGAAAAAACAAAATCTATTTATTAAATCAAATAGGTACCTATGTGAATATTGAACTATATTCTCTTGAACAATATTAGGGTCGAAGAGGGTTTATAAATTATAATATTTTTTCATACTTTGTTTTTCTATTTCCCTAGTATATTTTTAATTCACAATATACTAGGTATATATAATAATAAGTAACATATAGTTTTAGTATTCACGATCACATTTTGAATGCATATAAGCTGAAAGCTTTCCGTTCGGAAAGCCGTAAATAACAGTGTGAACAATGACGGAAATAGGCCGTCTAGTGCCATCACTTTTCACTGTGGAAAAAATACTGTAATAAAACATCATGGTAACCCCTCAAATGATAAATGAATAAAATAAATATAAATGAATATTTCAGGACAATTTTCACACACGGCACAATCTGATCCCATATTTAGCTTTCGCTTGTGTTATGGAAACCAGATGTCTGATAAACATACATATATAATTTTTAAATAAATACTTAAAAAGATAATTTACACCCAGACACAGAGCAAACATCTATGTTCATCACACAAATATTTGCCCCGGGTGGGAATCGAACCCACGACCTCTGGCTTGGAAGGCAGGGCCACTACCAACCAAGCCAACCGGTCAGTCAAATCTACTGAACACCCATAATTCGAAATTGAGAAATCAGAGAAATAATAGGTACCTACTGCTTCAAAATAAAATGGTAACAAATCTAATAAACTCTCATAATTCGAAATTGAAAAGTATTTAAATACGAGTAAATTGTCCGTTGTCGAACCTTGATAAGCTTATTTAGTTACATTATACATGAAGCGAAGCATAACTTAATGATAATGTCTTAAATAATGATTAATGTTCAGTTTTATAAATTAAGTTATCACGTACACACAGCCGCTGCAGATAAACCAACTTCACAAGTTATTTCGCTTATCAATTAATACGTAAATATTACAATTCTTATAAAAACGTTCTTTGAGAATTGTAAAACCGTACGAATTAAGCCATGAGGTGGCTTAATTTCTTTCACAGTCAGAGATGAGAATAAGCTATTCATTTAAATTAATTCTCTCATCTATCGGTTGAATTTGAGATAATTATGAAGATAGGTTAATAACAGCCATGGTTAATTCCGAAAATGCGTAGGTAACTATCTACTATATACTTAAGTACTTAAAATTAATCTACATTTTCAATCATCAATGATAAACTTTACCATCAGTCTGTAAATTATAGAAGAATAAATATACTAAATATACTTTAATGGGACAAAACTTCAATAAACGTGGAAATGATATTTTTACTTGTACAAATTTCCACGTCTATAATCTTTCCGTGCAAATTTGGTTTTAAGCTCTTATCTAAATCTATTCAGCATTTCGTGCGTGGTAATACGGAATAGATATAGGGATTTACAATTTATGTATAACTAGCTGTCCACCCGCAGCTTCGCCCGCGCAAGTTCAAAAAAACTCTGCATTATTCCCGTTCCCGTGGGATTTCCGGGATAAAACCTATCCTATTTCCCGGGATAAAAAGTAGCCTATGTCCTTTCTCGGGTATCAAAATATCTCTTAGATACCAAATTTCATGCAAATTGGTTCAGTAGTTAAGGCGTGATTGAGTAACAGACAGACAGACAGAGTTACTTTCGCATTTATAATATGGATTATGTGAAAAATGTGAAAAAATCAGAATATACAGTAGGTATACAATTATCGGATCTATAAAACTTATATTTTGTTTAAACTAGTGTAACATATCTACTAAAATAATATGTAGGAAAAGAAAAGATTCCAATTTAATGTAATGTAATGGATCCTTAGGCACCTTCAATAACAAAAATTTTGTTATTGAAGGTGCCTATTTTGTTACAAAATATAAAAATTTAAAGTAAATCACTAGATACATTGTATTTTTTTTTTCATCTCATCAAACTTGAAGTTCGAATGATGTTGTAACCATGATTGTTGCATCATATTGATAAAATTTATTATATTCAAACGTGTTGCAAAAAATCAAAGGTTACTTAAGTTTACTACGTGGAATAATTATCCTAAAAATAGATTTGAGAATTTGTATTATAATGCCAATTATGAACTAAACACTTAAAATATGGACTTTTTGAAATGGGTATCTAGCTTACTTTAAATATTTTTTTAGTAATCGTTCCATCTTTGGCCTATTCTCAGCTTTCCATCAGGCGAGATAATGCTTAAAAGTTTTACACAATCAGAAAAACACTGTTCTAAAAAAGCTTTTTACATACAAGTATGCTATGCACTAATTTTAATCCAAATCCAAATTATAACAATAATTGGGATTTGGGATTGAGGTAACCTTTAATTTTTTACTAACTAACTACGTACGAAATCTTCTTCAAAAATAAATCACAATATATTCCGAAATTATCTAAACATGTATTAAAGATTTAGCATACTTTATCATATACATAATGGAGATAATTACTTAGAATTCTGGCTTTAAATTATCATTTGAAAACACACCGATAAATTAATTATAAGCTTATAGCAGGTGCCTCACATCACGCAGATTACCTACGATAAATTATTATAATACTGATAGTAATTTCACTTTTTGTTAAATAAATAATATTTCTATTTTAATGTCAAAGTGTTCCTATGCAACTAAACTTTAGACTTTTTAGAGACCTGTATAACATTTCACATTTACTCCAGTCCAAACAAAATAATAATTGAAAAACGCTGTGCATTTTTCGTTTGTGTAGTGATATTTACAAGTTTCTATAGCTTTATCCAGATAGAAAATAAAAATCTGTTGCGCAATAGATCCAAGACACAGGCAACAGCCTAGTTTGGATCTCCTATAAAACTGTAATGTACTGCTTTTTTGGTAAATAAAGATTTTTATTTTTTTATTTATTTTATTAATTTGTAATCTTATTATCAGATGCTGAATCTCACTTAACTCTCTCGAAATCAAATGTGTGTATTATACGAAATCATGATACCTACTGCGTTACTCATATAATCAATTAAATTATGATAATTCCGGACATTTCAAAGCAATAATAATTAATACCTAAAATTCAATTTTGGTTCATATAGATAATATAAAATTTACAAATCGTTTAATAATCACATTTTTACCTATTATCTTCATGAAAACTAAAAAGTTCATAACCTAATATTTTTCCAGTGGTGATGAACCCAGACCCCTGGCGCAATAGCCGGGATCACACCACTGCACCTACGGGGTTATCGAACATTTGACACTCAAGAAGGCTCTATCTATAGTAGAAGCCACGTGATGTAAAACTGTAGGCTATTTAAATTATAATATTTAAATGCAGAAATTGTTGAACTTTAAATTGTTTTGTAGAGCCTTATTGCCTTTTTAATTATAAAATATGGAAGATGAAAATCCATGGAGGGTTGTCGCGTAAGAACCACGGGACAGTAAAGTGCGTCACACACGGTGAAGATACAAATGACCCACAAAATTTCGGGTCATTTGTAACAGGATGGCGGTTCTACTACTGTATCTTAAGATAATCTGTATCTGTATCTGTATCTTAAGTATACTGTAATATTTTATATTACAGTATCTTAAGATAAAATATTATAGTATCTTCACCGTGTGTGACGCGCTTTATTTGGCATATTAATATGATAGTTATAGTTATTATGTAAAATTAAATTGTAACATTGACATGATTTTAAAACAGCAACTATGGAGTTTCTTGCCCGTTCTTCTCCATAGATATTGCTTTACGAATCGATGGTAAATGTTAAAGATACTGTTACGGACGACAACCCCTTGTAAATAGTTTCACCATGTCTTAAGTATTTTTTAATGTATAAAGTTCCTTCGTGTGTTTTTATTGTAGAATAGAGTAACGTTTTATAGTGTGTTTTTGATTATCTTTTTATAATGTTTTAGTGTGATATTATTGTATGTAATTAGAGAGTTTATAATACGTTGTTATTTTGCTATATTTTATTATTATATCGAGTCTATGTAAAGTATAACGTAGTAAATTCATTTCGGTAGACGCACGCGGCACTTTTACCACCGTCGGGTGTATACTGTGTAAAAATGCACCTCTAGCCTACGGGGTACGGCGTCTTACCCACCGTCGGGAGTAATCCCTATAGTTTTGTATAAGAGAAACGACTTTTGACCGCATAATACACACCACTCCGCACAGTCAAGAGCTCATCACTTGAGCAACAGCAAGAAGCAAGAAGTCTCATGGTCAACAGTCGTCGCTCAGCGTACCTACTACTATTGTATATAGTAATAAGAAGCTATTGTACGTCGTTATTAAGAAGAAATTGTACGTCGTTATTATCAAGAAATTGTACATCGTTATTAAGAAGAAATACAGTCCACTGAATTAAGAAAAGGCGGGTTTTATTACATCCCCAATTGGCCCCCCATAGAGGTTGGCCCTTCGGAAGCCGGATCAATAAGAAACCGGTACGAGCGTTAAGAAGACCTGGTTGAAGACCGAAGAGACCCAAGTAACATCAAGATCACCCAACGGTGCGACGGGCAGGCGTTTGCAGTGCAGAGCGGCGCAACGAGTCAGCGCAGCGAGCCAGCACAGCGAGCAACGCAGCGAGTCAGCGCAGCGAGTCAGCGCAGCGAGTCAGCGGCATCGTGGTGATCCAGCTTCAATTAAAAAACGCGGTTTTCACCGCGCCTCTAATTCACAGCACCTAACGGTGTCAAAGGCTGTGAATTCAGAGCTTAACGCTGTTGCAAGACAGTGGTGCAGTGCGTGGTGTGACACTGCCGGTTCAGTCGAAAGGCGCAACGGGCGTCGAACCGAAAAGCACTGCTACGCCGGTAAGGTGTTGGACGGTATTGGGACCGGACTGTAGGTACTGCCAAAAGCACCGGACACTCCCGCCGGTGACAGAGCACCCAGTACTTTCCAGCACTCTCTGCCGGGTAGGCCCTCCCTTTCCTATCCTTATATTCCATCCCTGAAGGAGCATATCTCGGTGCGAGCCGAGCCCTCCTGAAGGTCTGTTAGGGCCAGTTAGGCAGGTAGGGGGGCACCAGCGCCCGAAGAAGATGCCAACAACGCGCAGTCAGACTACGGGGGACGCGAATAGGGTACACGCCGAAGGTCCTGCGTCGGCATCGGCCGACACCTTTGAAGTCCCGGACACACACGTTGGGGTAGGCACGACGACACCCGCGATGACGACACCCGCGACGATAGTAGGAACGCAAGCTAGGCGCACCGCGGCGCCATCGGTTAGATCACAACGCTCGTCGGCGAGCGTAACGGCTAGGATCAAACGGCGAGAGTTAGAAACCGCGGAAAAGCTAGCTGCATTTAGGCGGGAAGAGCTACGCATCGAGGCCGATTTAGAACGAAAACGACTCGAGGCGGACGTCGTCGATATTCGGGAAGAAACAGATAGGGAAAGCGTTGAGGGAGAGATTATTAATCATCGCGTGAACGATTGGTTAGAGCGAAGTATGCCACGGGGGGAGCCGGAAATCCCCAGAGCCGCGATAGGAGCAGAGGCGAAGACGCCGCGGAACCACTCGCCAGAGGCACGGCGGAGTACTACAGGGATTCGTGAGCTGACGTCTCGTCGCGTACCGGATAGGCATAGGGACCAACGATCACCGTCGCCGCGGCGACAGAGCGATATAGAAAAACTCGCGGTTACGTTAGAGCAGCTAACGAGGAATCGACCGACATCAAGGCAAGCTATGGAGTTGCCAGGCTTTAACGGGGCCCCGGGCGAATGGCTACCGTTTAAAGCAGCGTATGTAGAAACAAACGCGCAGTATAGGTTCACGGCAAGCGAGAATATAGCACGCTTAAGGTCTTGCTTAAAAGGAGAAGCGAGGCAAGCCGTATCCGCGTTATTGTTTACAGCGAACGACCCGGACGTTATACTAAAGACATTAGAGCAATGTTTTGGAAGACCGGAGGTTATTATAGACGGCGCTTTAGAGGACATTAAGCGTCTGCCGCGTTTAGGGACCACGCCCAACGAAATAAATCAGTTCGCGATAAAATTGCAAAATATAGTTACGATAATATCATGTCTAGATGAGCGAGGATACTTGCAAAACCCGATGTTAGCGCGAACGGTAGTAGACAAGTTGAGCCCGCACATGCGGTCACGCTGGTGCGATTACGCGGAAGACCATGGAAATTACGCGGAGCCAGAGATTACGACACTATCACGCTTCCTTATGCGAGAGGCGGATAGGAGTCTAAGGCACACTTTCGCGTCCTCGGGGCTCGCTATAGGCGGTCGAAGCATCGGTAGGTATAACGAGCCGGCACAACGTAACGAACGCAAACCGATGAAAGTATACGCCACCGCGGCGGTGGAGAGTAAGGACGTATGCTTTTGTTGCGGGGCGGAGCATAAGACGTTTACGTGTAAAAAGCTATTAGCGATGCCAGTTCAAAAACGATGGGAATGGGCGAAAGAGACACACGTATGTTTCCAGTGTCTGAATAGCAAACACAGACGTTTTCGATGCAAAGCAAAACGCTGTGGCACAGAGGAGTGCCGGGAAGGTCATCACGCGTTATTACATTTACAAGAAAAGAAAAATAGCGAACGTGAAAGCGAACACAGCGAGGACGTAGCCGTACATACGGCGTCCATCCACGCCACGACGGCTCTCAGTAAAGTACTACTTAAAGTTTGTCCTATCACCGTCAGAGGCGCTGGCGGTGAAGTAGAGACGTACGCGCTACTGGACGAAGGGTCCACAGTCACCTTGATAGACGATGAACTCGCAAACATCGTGCGCGCACAGGGGCCAACGCAGCCGCTAAGTATAAGGGGTATCTCGTCTGCTACGAATGAGAACGAAAGTAGGAAAGTAGAGATTAGTATACGCGGCCGCGGCCAGAGCGATTTCAAACAAATAAAAGCGCATACGATGAGAGATTTGCGTATCGGTAATCAGACGGTGCGAGCCGAGTATTTAGTACACTCGCACCTAACATCGTTAAGGTCACGTGACTTGTGCTACGAAAACGCGACGCCTAAAATACTAATTGGAACGGACAACTGGCACTTAATCGTTTCGCGACGCTTATTGGTCGGCGGGAATGACGAACCGGCGGCGTCACTTACCCAGTTAGGATGGGTCATTCATGGGACCGCGCCGCGCCGATCGATAACGCGGGACGATGAGAGGGTGTTACACGTCGTGAGCGATAAGGAATTTAAAAGTAACACAGAAGACGAAAACCTGCGCGATAGAGTGGAAGCACATTTCGGAATAGACGCGTTAGGTATTTCAATGCGTGTGAAACCGTGCGAGTTAGATGAACGCGCGGTACGAGCCTTCGAATCGTCGGTCGCGCTGAGGGACGGGCATTATGAGGTGGGACTGCCTTGGAAGAATAGCGATATAATAATGCCACCTAGCTACGAAGCGGCCCGGCGACGATTACAAGGAATCGAGTTGAAAATGGATAGATCGCCGGCTTTTAAAGCGGATTATACGGCGCAGATAGACAGGCTCATCAAGGAAGGATACGCCAAGAAGTGTGAAGGCAGCACACACGCGACGCACGAACTAGATACGCGACTTTGGTACTTGCCGCATTTCGCGGTAACGAACCCGAACAAACCGGGTAAGATGCGGCTAGTATTCGACGCGGCAGCGCGCGTGGGAGGCCGCTGCCTCAATGACGTATTATTGGATGGGCCCGACTTGTTACAATCGCTCAACGGCGTATTATTTCGCTTCCGGGAACGGCCCGTGGCAGTATCGGCCGACATAAGAGATATGTTTTTGCGAATAAAAATACGTCCGGAAGACGTGGCGGTGCAGCATTTTCTGTGGCGAGGGAACGACCGAGTAGGTCCGCCGCAGAAATACGTCATGACATCCATGATATTCGGAGCGAGGAGTTCGCCTTTCTTAGCACACAGCGTGCGTAATAAATGCGCTCAAGATCATCAAGAATCCCACGCACTAGCTTACGAGGCCATCACGCTTAATCACTACATGGACGACTGGCTGGATAGCTTCAGCTCCGCGGAAGTGGCCGCCCGCACCATACAGGAGGTTAGAGAAGTCTACGAACGCGCGGGTTTCCATCTAGCAGGATGGAGCGCGAACATAGAGGAGTTACTCGCACCTGTATGTAGAGAGGATAGAGCCGGCGCTCCGCGTGAGCTAGGCGCCAACGCCCACGCATATGAAAAAACGCTAGGCATCTTGTGGTTATCGGGTAGCGATGAGTTAGCATTTAATACGGCAATGAATAGGATTCCGGGCGACATTAAGAACGGGCAACGCGTACCAACAAAGCGAGAGGCGCTAGCGACGGTTATGGCGTTATTCGACCCACTCGGCTTGTTGAGCCCGTATACAGTCACAGCCAAGATTATGTTGCAGGGGCTGTGGCGCAAACAAGTCGCGTGGGACGAACCATTGCCTGTCGAGGAGGCGGAAGCCTTCAGCGAATGGTTATCAGATATACGGTACATAGAAGCGTTGAGGTTGCCGCGCTGTTATGAAAAGAAAGAGATAGCAAGTAGGCAATTACATGTGTTTTGCGACGCGAGCGAGCAGGCGTATGCGGCGGTCGCATATTGGCGATTCGTGAACCATGATGGCAGCGTGTCCGTGGCGCTGATCGCAGGAAAAGCCAGAGTAGCTCCCATGAAGGCGCAAACGATACCGCGGCTCGAGCTGCAGGCGTGCCTAATAGGCGCACGCCTAGCGGAGTCAATTATGCGCGAGCATCGGGAACCGTGCGAAGCTACATTCTGGAGCGATTCGAAGACAGCACTGCATTGGATTAGGAACGAATCCTCGCGATACACGCCGTACGTAGCGCACAGGCTCACCGAGATCACCGAGTTAACAAACGCAAAGCAGTGGCGATGGGTACCGACAGACAAGAACGTAGCGGACGCCGCCACACGAGCAGGAAATACCGCACTTACGAGCACGAACAGCTGGTTTAGGGGACCGCGATTCTTATTAGAATCGCCCGAGACGTGGCCCCAAGAGAGCGTAGGAAAACCAACAACAATTTCATGCGAAATCGTAGCGCACGCGACAGCAGTAACACCGTTGATAGACGTAACGCGGTTCTCAACGTATACCCGATGCGCCCGGGCGTTAGCGCGCGTTTTATTGTTCGTCGCTAAATGCCGTAAGCAAATACGAACTATGGACGTAACGTTGATGGAGCAGGCAGAACGGACGTTATTAAAGCAGGCGCAACGAGAGAGCTTCGCCGATGAAATCAAGGCGCTCGAGTGCGGCAGAGGCGTCCCGCGCACTAGCCGCGCGTTTAAGTTGAACGTGTGTATAGACGAAGACGGGCTATTGCGCTTGAGAGGACGGATTAACGCAGCCGACGTTCCTGAATTAAGAAAACGGCCGGTCCTACTCGATGGCAAGCACCCGCTCACACGTCTCATCGTCATTAAAGAACACAGTGAAAACGCTCACATCGGTCGCGAACACGTAGTAAATAATTTACGGCAAAAGTATTGGATAATAGGTATACGCGCCGTAGTAAAATCGGTTATAAGTAAATGTGTCACATGCACGGTGAAGAGACGCAACCCAAGTGTGCCCATAAAGGGCAACCTACCGCGGGTACGACTAGACATGTATTCCCGTCCATTCGCGAGTACCGGAGTAGATTGTTTCGGCCCGATGACGGTCACGGTAGGTAGGCGCAGAGAGAAACGGTGGGGAATGCTATTCACGTGTATGACAACGCGCGCGATACATTTAGAGATCTTACATAGCTTGAGTACGGACTCAGCCATAATGGCACTACGTAGGATGGCCGCGCGACGCGGGTGGCCAGCGGTTATAATGAGCGATAACGGTACTAACTTTCGCGGCTCCGACGTCGAATTAAAGCGCGCCTACGCAGAGTGGCTGCCAGAGTTGGAAGGATGCGCACTGGGAAAAAGAACAAAGTGGAGGTTCATCGACCCGGGCGCACCCAACCAAGGGGGTAGCTGGGAGCGGCAAATCCGTACGGTTAAGAGCGCATTGACGGTTGTATTAAACGAGCAGGCACCCCGGGACGAAGTGCTACAAACGTTAATGAACGAGGTCGAGTTTACGGTAAACTCGCGACCGCTTACGCACGTCTCAGTCGATCCTGAGGACCCGGAAGCGTTAACTCCGAACCACTTCTTACTAGGAACGGCAGACGGTATGCCAGTGATAGGTTCCAGTAACCGGTTGGACAAGCGGGCTTGGAGGGTTGCGCAAGCGCTAGCCGACGCTTTCTGGGCTAGATGGGTGAGGGAGTATTTGCCTACGCTTACACCGAGGGGAGACGCGGTACGGTCGACACCGAACGTCAAGAAAGGGGACGTGGTGTTGATAACAGACGGCATATTACCGCGCAACGTGTGGCCTTTAGGGCAAATAGAACGTGTGTACGAAGGGACGGACAAGGTGGTACGCAGCGCCGACGTAAGGACCAAGGGGGGGATTTTTAGGCGACCCGTTAGGAGGTTAGTCGTCCTCCCGTTAAATGAGGGCTCCGAGGTTCTGCGCCGGGGGGAGGATGTTACGGACGACAACCCCTTGTAAATAGTTTCACCATGTCTTAAGTATTTTTTAATGTATAAAGTTCCTTCGTGTGTTTTTATTGTAGAATAGAGTAACGTTTTATAGTGTGTTTTTGATTATCTTTTTATAATGTTTTAGTGTGATATTATTGTATGTAATTAGAGAGTTTATAATACGTTGTTATTTTGCTATATTTTATTATTATATCGAGTCTATGTAAAGTATAACGTAGTAAATTCATTTCGGTAGACGCACGCGGCACTTTTACCACCGTCGGGTGTATACTGTGTAAAAATGCACCTCTAGCCTACGGGGTACGGCGTCTTACCCACCGTCGGGAGTAATCCCTATAGTTTTGTATAAGAGAAACGACTTTTGACCGCATAATACACACCACTCCGCACAGTCAAGAGCTCATCACTTGAGCAACAGCAAGAAGCAAGAAGTCTCATGGTCAACAGTCGTCGCTCAGCGTACCTACTACTATTGTATATAGTAATAAGCCCGTAATAAGCCCCGCTACCCGCCTATCGTGGTTGAGTCGCTCCCAAATTGGGCGACTCACCTGCGAAACATTACCGCCTCGCTGGGACGACAAGTAAGTGCGCGCGCCTACGGGACCGGCGTGCGCTTCTCGCCTCAGGACGAGGCGGAATACCGGGCGGTCGACCGATACTTGCGCCGCATTCAGGAGGAGGGAGTGGAGATTTCTTGGTTCTCCTACTCCCCTGAAGCGGAGCGCAGTGTTAAGGTCGCCGTCCGCGGTCTCCCAGTCAACACGGAGCCCGAAGAGTTGATGGCCGCGCTGCGCGACCGGGGATATGACCCCGAGTTTGCGCGGCCCATCCGCGCCCGGAAAGGGCGCCCCGGCTGTATCTTCCTCGTCATTCTGAGGAAGACTGAGAATCTCACGCCGGGCATATACGCAGTGAAGGAGCTGCTATACATGCCCGGCGTCACCATCGAGGCGTGGCGCTCCAAGCGGGGCCCCGCGCATTGCCACAGGTGCCAGGGCTTCCGGCACTCGTCGCACAATTGCCACAGGCCGCTTGCCTGTGTGCGTTGCGGCGAGAGCCATGCGACCGCGGACTGCCCGCGGCCAAGGGACGCCCCCCCCATCTGTGCCAATTGCGCGGGACCACATCCCGCCAACCACGCCTCCTGCCCGGTGCTGCGGCGCGAGGCCCGCAACAAAAAGGCGGGCCCGATAGCGCGCACCACGACCACTCAGCAGCAGCCGCCGCGCGCCGCACCGAATGTGCGGCCTAGCGCGCCGGCGGCGCCACCCGCGCCCGTGGAGCCGGTGCCTCGCGGTGAGGCCCTCACCACTGGTCTCATGGCGGCGGCGAACAACGCCCCCGCAACCATCTCCGCAAGAAGAAACCGAAAGGGGCGCAGCGGTAAGAAGCGTTCCCGCACGCAGCCCCCTCGGGCCGCTACCGCCTCTGTGCCCCCCGCCGGCCCGCCCGCGCACATTCCGCAGGCGCCGGCGCATGCGCAACAGCGCCAGCCCGAGCGCACACGAGCGCAACCGCCGATCTCCGCTCGGGTAACTTCGGCGCAGCGAACACAGCCGAACTTGCCCGAACCCGCCCGAGTACTGCAACGCAGCACAGCTCGACCCAGCTCGACACAGCTCGGCTCAGCACCGGCACACCTCGACCCAGCCAAGCGGACGGTCATACGAGCGGCGTGCCAGGTGCTCCAGAGCACGATGGACGCGCTGGAGGAAGGCGCCGACCCAATACCCATCCTGATGCAGGGCCTGTTGAGTCTCGTTCAACAGTGAGTACACGCTTTATTTACTGGAACGCGAGCGGGCTCAGCAAGGAGAGAGCGACACTACTGCGCCACCTCATGCGGGAACAACGAGTAGACGTCGTCCTCCTAAACGAGACGCACCTGGGCGCGCCTGACAAACTCAGCGCGTCTGGCTACGTCTCGTACAGACAGGACGAATGCTCCCCGTATGGGCGTAAGTACCGCGGACTTGCGATCCTTATCCGCAAGTCCATCCCTCACACCCCACTCCCCGCTTTCACATCCCAATCCTTTTCCGCGCTCGGCATCGAGGCGGAGTTTCCGGTGGGCAGGCTGCGAATGTATGCTGTATACAGGCCGCCCGGGGGGAGAGTTGACACGAACGAGGTGAAACGTCTTTTCGCCTCGAGCGTGCCGACGATCGCCGCGGGTGACTGGAACAGTAAGCATTCGCACTGGCTATCCCGCCTCGATTGTTGCAACGGCAAAGCCCTTTATAACATTATCGATTATAACGACATTGTTATGGAGGGCCCTTCCGAACCTACTCATTATCCTCGTACAGACTCCCACCAAGCGGACGTCATCGACTTTACGATTCACAATGTGATCCGCCAGTCGATGACGCAAACTGTTATTGTGGACGATCTCGGCTCAGACCACCTGCCGGTATTGGTCGAGATCACCGCAAACAGTTCCGCGCTTGCCCCATCCTACTCCCGCCGCTGTGTTAATTGGGAGTTATTTGCGAATACGCTTGAGCGCTCCACGCCCTCACGCGCGGTTTCAAGCGCCGAGGACGTGGAGATATTCGCAAATGACTTGCATGAAGCACTCAAGTCCGCTCTTTCCCAGGCCACGACACTCAAACCGTCCACGTCCATACTCCCCCCTATTCCCTCTCACATTAAAGCCCTTATCCAGAGGAAGCGAGCTCTGCGACGGCAGTGGCAGCATTCGCGCTGTCCCACCCTCAAGCGGCAACTTGCTCGTTTGCGTGAGCAAGTTAGCGATGCGCTTGAGGCGAACAGGATTGAGGGCTGGCACCGTGCGATCGACTCGGCCGCCGAGGACTGGCCCTCGCTCCACAACCTCTGTCGCAGGCTTAAATCCTCAACCGCCCCCGCGCGCCCACTCACCGATTCCGCGGGTAATTATATATACGCCCCTCAGGGTCGCGCTGACTTGTTCGCCGAACATTTGGCACAAGTTTTTCAGCCGAACCCCCTGACGCCGTCGAGCGCCGCCCACGCAGCAGTGGTGAACGAACACCTATCAGGTTTTCTAGCATCACCGATACCGCCCGCTGAGGAAGTATTCTTCACCTCCCCGTCCGCCGTCCGCCGTGCGATTTCGCGTACAAAGTTGCGCAAAGCGCCCGGTGAGGACGGCGTGACGAACGAATCCCTCCGCCACCTCCCCCGTAAAACAGTCGCGGCTTTGTCGCGGCTGTTTAACGGTATATTGCGCGCCGGTCATTTCCCTTCAGTGTGGAAAACCGGTCGCGTAATAATGATCCCCAAACCCGGCAAGAATGCCTCCTTAGCGGGCAGTTATCGACCCATCACCTTGTTGAGCACAGTCTCCAAAGTGTTCGAGTCACTACTGCTGCCTATGCTGCGTCCGTACGTGTCGCCGCGCGCTGAGCAATTCGGCTTTCGCTCGGCACACAGTACCACCCTTCAGGTATCTAGAGTATTGCACCATGTTAGCTCCGCCTTGAACAGGAATGAGAGAGCGGTCGCAATATTCCTAGATATCGAAAAGGCTTTCGACCGCGTCTGGCACGAGGGTCTTATATATAAGATCCTTACCACTACCCAATGCCCCGCGCGGCTCGTGAGGATATTGCACTCCTTCCTCACGGACCGCTCCTTTCACGTTTCCGTGTCCCCCGCCATTTCCCGAAACCACTCTGTGCAGGCGGGTGTCCCGCAGGGCAGCTGTTTATCGCCCGCGCTATACTCCGCCTACACAGATGACTTCCCCTCCCCCGCGCCAAATTCTAATCAAATCCTCGCGCTATACGCCGACGATGTAGCTTTAATCGCCGCATCGTTGAATACAACGCATGCGATGGTTAAGGCGCAACGCTGGCTTGATGAGTTGCCTGCGTATTTCGATCGTTGGCGGATATCTGTTAACGCGCGAAAGACACAGGTGATTCGGTTCGGTGGTTTGACTCCCTCCCACCAACTCACTCTGGCTGGTGAGCAGATCCCATGGTCCGATACCGTCCTTTACCTAGGTGTAACTATTGATTGCCGGCTTCGCTTTAACAGCCACGTGAAGCAGGTAATTAACAAGTGCAAAGCCGCCCACGCCATACTTCGTCCGGTGTTATACTCTGAACTCCCGCTGCGTATAAAGGTAAGCGTTTATAAAACCTACCTACGGCCGCTCCTCACGTACGCCGCGCCCGCCTGGTATGTGTATGTGTGTGAAAGCCTGCGCCGCAAAATGCGTGCGCGGCAGTCACTCGCATTACGCGCTATCGTCGGTGCGCCGAGGTATGTGAGAAACGAGCTAATACGTAGCGATCTCGGTGTAGAAACGCTGGATGAGTTTATCCTTCGTCTCTCCCAAAACATGTTCTCGCGGGCGGACGCCTCCTCTCATTCCCATCTCCGAGAGATTGCTCCGCACCGCGCCATTCCCGGGTCGCGTCGTCCGAATCCGCGCGATCTACTACCACCCCCCTCTCCTAAGGCGAACACGCCGTCCTCACCACCGGCATTGCAAACAATGCCGGCACCATACACTGCGCCTCCAGCGCCACCTACCGCCCACGCACTCTGTGCGCCCCTCACTACTCCCTCCTACCAAACCTACTCCCACGCGCAAATAGCGCAATCCTATACAACGCCCCCACCCACGCAAGCTTCGCCTGCGACGGCGCTTCCTATCGCGCCGTCTGTCGCCTCACCCTGCATAACTCCTACACAGTCGGTACACAACGTACCCAGCCAATCCACCGCCCACTCCCACGCGCAATTGGCGCCTCCTATCACACCCATCGGTTTTGTGTCGCTCCCGGGTTCCCTGTCCGTCCCCGGCTTAGACACAAGTCTAAGACGGGCTCGTAAAACCAAACACAGGTCGGTCGAGTCTTCGCAAAATGCGAAAAGGTTTAAAAAGTCGGGCACAGTCTCCTATACTGTGCCCCAAATAACTAACACTTTTATTCCCAAACAGGGCGATTCGTCCTCCCAGTAACCCGCCCGTATTAGCGGGCGGCGCCATACACCTGCTGCAGAGGACGAATCGTCCTGAACAGCATCCCCCACGCAGCCTCCTAACGGAGGCCGCGTGTGTGAAGACCCTTGCTGCATAATACACACCACTCCGCACAGTCAAGAGCTCATCACTTGAGCAACAGCAAGAAGCAAGAAGTCTCATGGTCAACAGTCGTCGCTCAGCGTACCTACTACTATTGTATATAGTAATAAGAAGCTATTGTACGTCGTTATTAAGAAGAAATTGTACGTCGTTATTATCAAGAAATTGTACATCGTTATTAAGAAGAAATACAGTCCACTGAATTCAGAAAAGGCGGGTTTTATTACATCCCCAATTGGCCCCCCATAGATACGTTATGGCGATTCAAAAGTGCTTCTAGAAGAAGCTAATTGAATAAATGAAAGTTTGAGTTTGAATATGATAAATATTAAAAAAAAAAAACATCAGAATCAAAATTACACATAAGCTGTAACTTTTACAGTGGTCAGATTCATGATTTAATCAGCTAAAGGTTAAAATTTGATCTATTTTAATACCGAAATATTTTTAACTAAGGCGTAATTAAATACAAATTGTATACACGAACAATGTTATCTGTCCCACGCGTCAGCCACATTTTTTATTCCATTTTTTATTTAATTAAAATCGGATCACTCATTAGTCACACGGGAACGATAAAAATAATTACGTGATAATGTAAATTAGTAAAAAATTAACGGATATAGTGCAAAGTCGACCTAAGACAGTTTAGAGTGATGAAATTGTTTTTATACTATTATCTAAGCACTAAAGAAAAGCCAGTATCGAATGTTCAAGATAGGTAGTAATGTCAGTATTAAAAAATAAAGCAGCTGAATTTTTTTCTATAAATCACCGGCAGACACATGTTTTTTTTTTTTAATTATGTAATCATGGCCATGGATACATTGCACACTATACACATGGGAAAATATATTGCTACAATATGGCAAATTAAGGAGCCCACTCTGACAGATTCTTTTTTACCTAAGTGGATGTATGATTAAAACGCATCATGGAAGGACAAAGTCGGTGAGCCGTGAGGTTAAAATTGCAAATAGTTCAGTTAAAAGTGAAATGTCTTAGAAGTTAGAGGTTAGTATTTAACAAATTAATTGATTTTAAAAGATAAAGACATATAGGTAGGTAGCTGGAACACTTATCCGAATAGCTTTTCATTTAGGAAACAGTAGTTTTAATTGGACTTTATTCAGATTTTTATTGTTATAAAGACTAGGCGACCAATATTTCACGTGATAGGTACATGTAATAACTAAATTATCACAGAAAAATTCCTCTTATAACCTGTCTAATAATAAAATCACAAAAACAACGGTATAATTCCAAGCGTAGAAGTAGGTCAATCTATCATGAATCACATGGGTCTTTCTTATATATAAAATTCTCGTGTCACAATGTTAGTCTGCATACTCCACCGAAACGGGTGGACCGATTCTCATGAAATTTTCTGTGCATATCGGGTAAGTCTGAGAATCGGCCAACATCTATTTTTCATATGTACCACGGGCGAAGCCGGGGCGGACCGCTAGTTTCTATATAATATAATGATAATAATTCCATAAGGATTTCGGCAGAACTATGAATGACCTTTGCTGATGAAATTTGCGTCGGACGATCGTCATCAATTTTGGCCATTAAAAAAACCAGATACTCGCTCAGGTTCAAGTGTATTTTTATCAAGGTTAAATTTATTTATAATTTTATAAGCCATACCTGGGGCCTTAGACAAAGTAACAATGAAAAAACGATAACGAAGTTAGAAAAGGCAAAAATGTATGGGATTGACATACGCCGCGTTAGATCACGTGGTCTATCTAATGTCGGTAGAGTCTATATTTTGTGATGTTTTGTTATATTTCTAATAGATCACAACATTGTGGAATTTATTGAAAAAATTGGCAATGGATCATGCAGCAAATTAGGATATAAATACGTTGTATCTCCAAACTTGTAATTAGCTAATTTATTACAAAATGTATTTTATGAATCAATATAGGTAGAGGTATGTCTAAGGGTATGTTGTATACATAATATTATGTAAGTAAATGTTTTTCCTTTAAAATAATTGGATTATCCTTCTCGAACACTTAGCAGGTGAGCCCTTTCGACGACTTCACAAGCACAAAATACCTAGCTTTGATAAAGTATTGAAATTTCGTAGGAGTTTGAAAACAGTTATTTTTAAGCTATTGCATAGCTTCTATCGCGGGCCTTGAGCGCGGAGACCGAATCGAGAAATTCCGTAACGTAAAAACCTCACGCTCCCCACTCCGACGGACACGGAGGTGTGGCTTGAAGGTATAGCATGCAATAGCTTTACCGCGGCAGTCCCCGAGTGCCACACGTCTTTTTTTATTTAATGAAATATAAAAACTTGCTTTTACTTCAATCTATAATATAGAGGAAAATCTGAAACGGGATATTAAAACATGTCCCAGTTTAATGAATGAACAATGGCAGATACAATAAAATTTCAGTGTTTCGTCTTTCTCTGTTCATTTTTCTTTCTCTTATCTTGTGTTTTCTTTCTCTATTTTTATACGCTCTGTTTAAAACTTTCGTTATAGCGTAGTTAATTTTAAACATCACCCTACCCCCCCCCCCCAAAGGTACATAAACGTTAGCCTTTAAAAGCAAAATATTCTTGTATATCTTCCCTCAAATACTACCTACTATGTACTTACTTTTCAACATATGTATGGAAGATTAATCATAATAATATAATCTTTGTGTATGGAGAGATTTTTTTATTTAATGCGAAAAGCAAAGTGGTAGAATTTCAATGGAGTTTTTTTTCCGAACCATATTTGTAAAAAACAAAATCAAAACAGAAAAACAAAGAAAAACGTCATAGATCACGTCGATGGGTATAAGTGGCAAAATCGACGGGGGATGCCCGCAGGCGTCAACACCTAAACTACGTCAAACGCACACCACCAAAATTATTAATATCAATTTATTATCAGTATGGGCCTTCGTTCTAACGATTATATAATACGCTATATCACATTTTTAAACAATCAAAGGTGACTTTATTGTACGAAACATAGGAACTTAGAAATGTCACGTGTCATCGACTTTATTCGCTCGATAAGAGCAGATAATAGAATCGCGCGACATTCGCAACATCGCGACGTGGCCAAATGTCAATAATAACAACAATAAATTATATTTTATTGTCAATACCACGTGTATAACTCTTTAGTCATGATAATTTAAATTGTTATTTTATCTGTAATCTATGAATGATGTCAATTCGCAGAAGATTTTATTGTTTATTGAGCGTGTAAACTTCCATGCTAAGGGAAATGGAGGTATAGATGTCATAACCCCTGAATCATCGGTAATATACTTGGTAATATAAATAAAGATTAAGCATTGACGTATAAATAGAATAAACAAAGAAAACAATCTTTCTGGTGCAACCGTGTAAAATAGAAATTGAAAGAAAAATAATAATAGTTTAAAAAAACTAAAAAACACGCTTTTTATAGAAAACCGAACTAAAAAATAGAAAATTTTATCAAATTAGTGTATTGTCATCGGTCCTCAATAAATCTACAAAGTTTGAACGAAATCTGGCCGTTTAAAGTGGGTCAAAATCGCGCCCAAAGAAGTCGGTTACAAACATACAGGTGAAGCTAATATAAAGCGTGTAATAACAATAAAAAAAAGGCGACCGCTTTTTATATATTACACTTATAATTATTATCCCATCGACTACTATCATTTCCATTTTATAATATTCTAACTTTTCGTGGGTGGCTTCGCCCGTTTGTAGAAAGCTTAACAAATTAGGTACATACTAAATTGCTAAAATCTACCTCAACCACTCTAGCTTTTAAAAAAAAACCTCAATACAATTCATTGCGTATTTTCAAAGATTTAAGCATACATAGAGACAGACAGACAGCGACAGCGACTTTTTTTCATTCTATGTAGTGATGTTTCTTTTCATATCCACCGGATTTTTATTCATTAAAGCAAAAATGCTAGACGCTCTCACCTAAAAGTTTTAATTTCTCTATCTTTCTTTTATCTTGTTATACTTATCTAAATACGAGATATCATCTGCTAAATCTCTTTAAAATCAATTAAGCTGTTTTTGGGTGACAGCTGATTACATACTTTCATAGCGACTTTCACGTCGTTCTCATCTTATCACATTTCTCATTATCTAATTAATGTATGTAGAGTTTGATTAAAATAAACACTATTAAATGTCATTTTTACACAATAATAAAATTAATAAGTGCAATAAATCCAGTTTAAATCTTGACATTAACAAACAACAAATTTTCCTATAAGCAACTTTAATTATTCATTTAAAATGAATTCCACAAAAACGAATAAATACGCAAACGTTGAACTCTTTTGTTTATGCTTTTCGTCATTGGGGACTTGGGTTTTCCTCCTTTAAATAAAACTAATTTGTTACTTTAATTATTCAAATATTTATTTCTAATTATCAAATCTTCCATTTGTGTTGAAATAATGTTGACGTAAACTTAGGCAATATAGCGAATTGCGATACGAATTGCGACACATCGCACTGGTAAAGGTGATTAAGATTTTCCCAGATTTGGTGGCTTTGCTTATCCACATACCTACATAATTAAATTAATATTAAATATAAAATAACCAAAAGGCAATTTTTATGTATTTCATTTATTTATTTATTTTATTTATTTATTTATCCTTTATTGCTCTTAGATAACTAAAATATGAACTTAATCTAATTATAAATTAAAACAAATGGCGGTCTTATCGCTAAATAGCGATTTCTTCCAGACAACCGGAGTACGGAAGGAAATTAGTTAGAGGAGAGGGATAGGGCAGAGCATAAATATAATATGTAAGAATATAATATAAAGATATTATGTATAAATATAATATGTATATATATTCACAAAAGTATAGGAAAGAATAATTAAAGCCATAAAAACATGATAATAAATATATAAAGCGACAAAGATATAATACAATATATAGATTATTAAGTACGACAAGAAGAATGATAGTTATCGCTTACCATTATTTTAAACTTATTCAATGACTGTGCCTTTTTTATTGGCTCAGGTAAAGCGTTCCACAATTTAATAGCCTGAACAGTGAATGAAGTATCGTAGAAACGAGTAAGATGTTGAGGCATTCGTAATCGATACATTTCAGTGGAGCGAAATGGTTCATCATTGTTTCCCCTGAAGACAAATTTTTCTTTTAGGTATTTCGGCATCTTTGGGTTAAACATAACCTGATAGAGAAGATGCAGCACATGAGCATCCCGGCGAAATCGGATCGGTAGCCATTTGAGTTTAGACCGGAACTCAGATACATGGTCGTATTTCCGTAGACCAAATATGAATCGTATAGGTACAGAGATTTTGTAGACGTTCGAGTTTGTTTATTTGATCTACGGAGAGATTGACATAACTCACATCGGCGTAGTCAAGTATGGGCAAAAGGAGGGATTGTGCTAACAGGATTTTGGTTGGGAGAGGAAGGAAATTTTGTAGACGACGCAAAGACGCCACAGTTGCGTACATTTTCTTGCTAACCTCCTTGATATGATGCCTCCAAGATAAAGTATTGTCGAAGTACACACCAAGATTCTTAATCATTCTTCTTCTTATTTCATGTATCATGTTAATTGGATATGTTTTATAGTTAATATTGAAGTCTGAAATATTTGCACACCCAGAAATGGGTAGAATGTATTAGCGCGTTAACATTGTAATAACACCTTTTTTGTAACTACATTCTTGTAAATAAATGAAATTTGAATTTGAATTTGAACATACATTTTAATACGAGTTTTCTTTCCTGTATTCGTATTCGTAATTAATTATAATGGGAACTTATCATATCTAATATAATAATTTATATGAATAATTATGAATAATAGCCAAAAAATTAGACTGGGATAGCTATAAAAAATTAAAAACTAAATCTCAGATACATTAAGGATCTTATTCGATTATATCTATTTCAATGATAAATTTCTTTTTATGACTATTCTCTCTTCTGCATTTTGCTAGACCACGATTGTTCCCATCCCACCCGAGATTCGAACCCAGGATCTCACGATTTTATGCTTTTGTGTTAACCGTTGTTCCAAGGAAACAGATGAGCCACTGTTCAAAAAAACGATTATAAAAACCTCTAAGGAAATTAACAATATGTAATGCTATTCCGATAACAAAATAACCCTTTGACCTGTTTATTGTATATTTTAATGTTTATCTTGTAAAATATAAAAAACTACTGCTATAAATAATCTGATTAGATAATTTTATTTACTGTATTGTTTTTATTTTGGTAAGTATATTATTTTATTGCATCATTTATGCTACAGACAACTAAATGTAACTCAAATCAATAATTATCCATTCATATTTGTTTAAAAACACACATTTTATGGTATATAAATATAAAACAATCACAGATATGGAGTTATTACGTTGTAAGATTGTTAACTCTTTTTTTTCTCATTTGCGTTGCTGTGAAAATGTGTTTGACAGAAAAACATCAGTTTTGCAGTTAATAAATTATCGAATCACGCTTCTTATAGATAAGGATAAATAAGTACTAATTTCCTTTAAAGTTACATCCTACAATATATATACAAAAACTTATACACGGTACATATTCATCTTAAGCTCTAGGTATATATCACACTTTTTCAAGCTTACGTTCCTAAAGATTATACTTTAAAACTTTGCACAAAGAGCATAATAAAAGGGCTTCAGAGGGATGATTTAAAGGATTGTGAAAGTTGCCGTCGTAGCACAGATAAATAGTTACTTTCGTAGCCCGTAGGTGGCGCTTTCAGTCGTTTGAACCAAAGTTTGGTATAAAAATTAGAAATTGCAGTGTTTCGTAGACGGATGTTAGAACAATAAAAAGGATAAAAACGACTTTCGTCGCTTACTTATAAGTCTTTGTTTTTGTTCGAAATCAATAAATATATATTCTAAACTACATAGTTACATTTATTTTATCACCTTTCTAATCTACTCAAATCATAATTATTAATCAATCAAATTATTAATTAACCAAGTTAACTGATATTGGTGGCACACGTGGAAGGGTGTGTCAGTTGCTCATGAATTAATGATTTGACGTATAGCCGATATCGATATGTTTTATTATTTAACTATATATAGTATATACTATATACTATACCTAACGTGACGCCTCTTGTATTATTGTTATATTTTTGTATCTCGAGTAGTTTTTGTACATATGCGCTTTATTCTTATTAAATAATTTCTAGTGAAATCAAGACTTTATCACATTATTAATTAATTTTATTAAGATTAAGGTAAAGTAATTTTATTTTCGAACATATAACAAAATAGTATGGACCTTTAATTAAACACCTTCAGTATAACTTACATGCTTATTATTGCTCGAGTAAAAATATTCAAGACCCTTGATAGTTGATAGTCCCTTTGAATAAACATATCCTTGCTAGTAAACAAGGGTATTAAAACAAAGGTAGCAAGGGTTGCTACCCTTGTTTTAATGCGTGCGAATCGCACTAGATGACACCACACGCGTTTTGCAGAATCTCCATCACGCTATAAAAGTTTTTTTCATAGCACATATATTAGCGCTCTAACATGCCGAAAGCATACTTACCTGGCGTAGGGGATACCGTGATCAGGAAGGCGGTTCCCCCAGAGCGAGGCCTCGCCATTGCACTGCGGCGGGGTTGACCTCTGCGATTACCCCTAATGTGGGTAACTCGGACGTATAATTTTTGGTAGTGGGGACTGCGTACGCGCCGTCCCCCCATAATTCATAGCAAATATAAATAAGTCACTTCAGTACATAGTTATGTAGATAGATTTATTATGTAATACTAACTAATTACTATTTACTACTATGCCTGCGAAAGATGGTTAAATAATTCAACTTGAACACTTCTAATATTAGTATTATTGTAAAAATTGTGTTCTTGAGGTCAGTACCCTGTAATGGTGATAAATGATTATTATTACATAGATAATACGAATTGCGTTAATTTAACAATGAGATTGTAACGTCGAGATAATCGAAGTACCAATGAGGTCGAGGCTGTGCTCGTTGCGCGCGAAAAAAAACCCGCGTTTTTATTATTACATCGAGATTATAGACAACAGAGAGACAAAGTTAAAACGCAATTCAAGATATCACAAAGTACTAGGGTTGCCAACCGTACTATAATATATAGTATTGTACTATATTTCGGGTCTGCGTACTATATACTGTTGAAAACATATATAGTACGCAAAAATACTATATTTTCAACACCGACAAATGTAACAAACAAATCCTTCATTAAAAAAAAATAAGAACGCGCCTATTCATTGTTAAGATGGCTAAGTCATAGGTATAACCTATTGCGCATATATACCTACCAGTGGCGAGAAGAAAGAAACAGAAGTAGTGTATCATTGATAAAAAATGAGCTTTTGATTTATATTAATCTAAAAATTGAATGTGACAATTTAAAACAAAGTTGCTTTCACTGTCCCTATGTCCCTATGTATTATGTATGCTTAAATCTTTAAAACTACGCAACGGATTTTGATGCAGTTTTTTTTAATAGATAGAGTGATTCAAGAGGAGGGTTTTAGTATATATTTATTATGTTTTAGGCAAAGCGGGCGAAGCCGCGGGCGGAAAGCTAGATTATTTTAAACAAAAATCTGTTACACAGTGCAAGAAGTGCAAAAAATATAGTACAGTAGGCGCTTGCTAATCCGGCACCGGCAATTTTTCCTCTATGCCGGATTGTCGGAAATGCCGGATTATCGAATTAGTATATTATTATTATTATTTTATATATATAATTATATATTATAATTTTTTGTCCGCCATTTTGTCAAAGCGACGCTGCGCTACGAGTAAAACAAACACGTGGCTTCACTATTGAGGTTAGGCCCGGACTGCCGAGCGAAAGAAACTACTCGAAAGTCGAACACCGCCGGCCGCGCCGCTCAGTAGTCCGGCGTTCAGCTATGTAAAATGCCGGATTATAGAGCGGGCTGTCCACAGACATGTATCAACATGTATCAAGATAGACTAAGCGAGTGTACGTACTTCCCGTGTCCAAACTAAGTTTATGAAACTTACTTGACGCTGGCCTACACTCAGTCCGCGCTTACAGTTCGCCAAGGAAAGACGTGAAGCTGAATAAAGTAAAATGCCGAATTGCGCCGTTATAAACTGTAGAAACTCCACAGCTGTGAGTGGCCGAGTTAGCAGAGATGTTTCCTTCCACCGGTAAGTAATTTTCTAATCAGAATATGCACTATTTATTTTAAAATCAAATAAAGAATATCTGTGGAAAACGATCGTGACAAACACGGATACCAAATCATACGAAATGATTCGGAATACATTGCGGCTTTTACTTGGCACGGTAAAGATCGCGTCGTATGATAACAAGCAATGAATAGCGTCTTCTCATTTTTCTGTTCTCATTTTTCTGTCCAATTTAGTGGTTAGTGATGTTCATTTGATGCAACAGTTCTCGATTCTAATCGATTTTATAATCGGACAGAAAAATGATAATTTGAAGGAGCAATTTTTCAGAAAAAAAGGCATAGATTTTTTTTGTCATTTAATACGACTTGACCTAGAACTTTTAAGTATTTTAATACAAAGGTACTAAAAATAAATATTATGACATGGACGCCATTAGTTAAAGTGTCATCTTGGGAGTTTTTTAAGAAAACTCCTTATTGCTTAGACTATGTTTGTTTTTTCAGTTTTCCAAGTAACCCGAATATAAAAGAAAAATGGATCGTTGCAACGGGACATAAAGATTGGTTTCCAACAAAATATAGCACAATTTGCTCTAAACATTTTAATGAAGCCAGCTTTGTTGAAGGAAAAAAGCTTCGACTATTGACAAAAACAGCCTATCCGACAATAGGCATGACGACAGTATCCATAAATGATCGTATTAGTGTTTTTAAGGGAAAATGTATGATAAATAAATTAAATATAGTGACTTAGAAATCTTAAAAACATTAAGATTAATGAGATTATCAATAAAATAAAACATTGAAATTCTGCAGTTGGCCATTTTGACTAAAACACGCGTGACGTCACGCTTAAGTAAACAACTCACGTCAGATGTGTTTTGTTGTTATGAATATGTTGAGAATACGCATTTTTATTTATTTTTATTGTTTCACGTATGCTTTATCGACTCAGAAAAGAAATATAATTGCGAATTCACGAATACCTGGTTCGGGGTTCTCCGCGCCAACTTTATACAATCATTTCTTATTATTTTCTCGCTTGAAATAATTACTAACACATTTTTGAGCATTATTTTTATGTGGATTCACACTGAAATACTGCACACCACTTATAAAGTTTGAAATTCGTTTCTATAACACATATTAAATAAATATTTTTTTAATTTTCTTCGCAATGCGTACAAATAATTACGTATTTACGAAAGAGTGACGTCACGTCTACGCCATGACACCTGCGAGCTGTTTTGGCACAGCTAATAAATATTTTTTGAAAAATGGCTTTTATCTTCGTTAAATTTAAGTATATTACCGAAATATAGGGCTTTTCTTGTATAGTAAACGTATACACACATTATGGAAGAGGATTTCAAAATCTTTCGTCATGCCTATTGATATACTGAAAACGATAGTTGATGAAGAGGTTAGTGTGCTCTTTGTTAAAAACATAATCTTAGGCATTTGAAATGCGTACCTATTTACAAAAATTGAAAAGTCTATCATCGTACTGACGGGCTCGGGCGCGGGGCGGGCTGGGAGGCGGCGCGGGGTAAAGCGAACAAGATAGTACGATGGGATACGGACGATACTAGAATCGCCGCGCGAGTGGCGTCCTAATCGATGTAACGTAAAATGAAATTACCATCACTAAAAAGCGCTCGTGACGTCATAACGCGTCAAGGTCAGCACAAAAAATATGACACGCTTGGTTTTCATACAGATCGCGGTACTTGCGTTGTCTACTAAAATATACATGTCTGTGGGGCTGTCTGAGTCCCGAAGTGCCGGACTACTGAGCGTGCCGGATTGGCGAGCGCCGGATTATCGAGCGCCTACTGTATTTATAAAAATAATAATAGTTTAAAAAAACTAAAAAACACGCTTTTAGGTCGGTTTTCTATAAAAAGCGTATTTTTTATTTTTTTTAACTATTATTTATTTTATCAAATTAGTGTATTCAGTGGCGTAGCTAAGGGGGGGCGGCGGGGGCGGCCCGCCCCGGGTGTCACCCGTTTAGGGGTGACACCCGAGCCCGACTATGACCATCAGTTATAGTTCTTTCTATTTATAAAAAATCGTAAATCTGCGGCAGAGAGCATAACCGCCACTAATAAAATTATCTAGGTAACTATAATATCGTACCACGAACATAATAATTGATATTAAAAAAAAACAATGTGCACAGTGTCAATCGATCAGGGATTCCCCCAAAATTTAATACCCCGTTCGCGCATAACCAACGCTAGTCAGGGGATTCCCTCGATATAGCGCTCGTCACTTGTATTGTGGATTGGGCTTCTTTTGTTTCCGACCGCATTCATTTCAATATTCGCTTACGTGAACGTGTGAAAGTCTAGTGCAAAGTGTTTGTTAATTATTAGATATTATAAACAACATTTTTTGTATAAAAGTCGATTCTTGAAGAAAATAAACAAGGTAAGTGAATTATTTTTGTTATTACAGGTAATACTTACATTTTTTATCCATTTAGTTTCTAATAGCAGTATCTTAGATTATTTTGAAAAACCCTTCAATTTTATTCTCTTTTAATTACTGTGTATTTTAAACTATATTATTGAGACGTCCTAAATGATAAATAGGTACCTAAAGAAGGTATTTCAGACGGATTGCAATAATATTTTTTTGTTTAGCCTGGGCAAGTATTACTTATCAACTAAAGGTATTTATTTATTAAAATAGGTTTTAAAGACTTTGCTGGTGTAAAAAGATTTTACTTATATTTCTACACGTTTTACGATATTACTTTAGGTAATAATGTTTAATTGTAAATAATATTCTTATTTATTATTAACTTACTTAATATTTTCCTATCTAATAGCAATGGGATTTGTTTACAAAAACGGAATACATTAAGTTTAGATTTTTGATTGAAAGTTATCATAATCATATCATACAACTTCGCGTACGTTGATTTTGCTCCGAGATGAGCAGCTCGAGCACTCGTGGCACGGATATCACAATTAACGGTGGAGTTTTTAACTAATATTTTTCTAATAATACTTAAAAACATATTTACACCCAGACGCAGGATTGTTAGGTAATATAAATTAACAATCCTGCGTCTGGGAAAAATATATTTCACAAAGCTAGTTACGTAACGTGTAGGTGTTTATTTACTGTTATAATTAGTTTATAAAATCAACGTTTCACTTACTAACTAAAAATATTTTTTAGAATACCCAGAACGAAATATGCCTCGGGGAATTCATACTTCGAAAAGACAAAGCGGGTTTCAACAGAGAAAAGCCAAAAAGGCTAAAATGGATGAAATTCAGAGCATGTCCGGTTCTCTTTTCAAATATGTCACAAAAGCAGATAGCGGCCAAAGTTCAAGTAAAGTACCCGAGTCTCCTGCTGACGAAAGTAATGATTCACATCTTGGAGACTCACATTCAGATAGCAACATCGACAATACAGAATCAATGAAGACGACCCAGGACCTTGACGGAATCAAAATAAATAATGAAAATGACGCCGTTAATGCTACTTTCGGAGATAGCATTAGCTTTGAAGAATCAGTTCAACACTTGAGAGATGTTTCACATTGGAGTTTACCGGTACCTGATAATGTTCGCATTGACATAATAAAAAAGGGCAGTGAACATTTCCAGAACAAAGAAGGACCTCGTCATGGTTCAAAGATTAAAGGTGATTCTCGTCATCTTTCACAGGAATGGTTTTATAAACCGATGCCTAGTGGTGAAAAAATTCTACGATCATGGATGGTATTTTCTCCTATATCAAATAACCTGTACTGTTTTTGCTGTCGTTTATTTGCTGTCAGTAACATACAAACAACATTTACAACTGGATTTCAGAAGTGGTGGAAACTAAATCCTAAAGTATTGGACCATGAAACTTCATGTGAACATTTAGAAAATTTCGAAAAGTGGAAAGCTTTGGAAATGAGATTAAAATCTCACACCACAATAGATGATGCAGCCTTGCAATTAATGAATACGGAAAAACAGAAGTGGAAAAATCTTTTATCTCGATTATTAGATATAACATTGTTTTTGGCTAAACAAAACCTAGCATTTCGTGGACATGATGAAACCAAAGGGTCGTCTAATAAAGGTAATTTCTTAGAACTAGTTAAACTGCTGTCAAAGTATGATGCAGTACTCAAAGAACATATACTATATTTGGAGCAGGAAAAATCACCTAAAGTAACATATTTATCGCCAGAAATACAAAATGAGTTCATAAATGTTTTAGCTAATCATGTAAAATGTCAGCTTGTAAACGAAATTAAATCGGCAAAATATTTCGGTATCATGTTTGATAGCACACCTGACGTTTCACATGTTGATCAAATGTCTGAAGTGATTCGTTATGTAAAAATTAATAATAGAAAAGTAGAAGTCAAAGAAGTATTCTTAGGATTCTTTCCTTTACATGGAAAAAAAGCAGCTGACTTAAGCGCTGAAATACTAAAGAAGCTTGAAAACGATGGCTTAGATATTATGATGTGTCGTTCTCAAGGTTATGATAATGCTGCAGTTATGAGTGGTATACACGGAGGAGTACAAGCTATTATAAAAGAAAAAAACAATAAAGCAATTTTTATTGGTTGTATAGATCATTCAATTAATTTATGCGGCCAACATTCGTTCGCACAAAATGTGACTTGTGTTACATTTTTCGGAGCAGTGGAAACAATATTTAACTTTTTTTCAACTTCCACAAGTCGTTGGGAAGTGCTCCTCAATCACAGCAAAGCATCTGTTAAAAGACTTTCGACAACGCGATGGAGTGCTCATTACGGTGCAGTAAAAGTATTGGCTGAAAATTTTGATGGGATAATATCTGCAATTGAGGAACTATGTGACCAAGACGTAAATTTAGAAACTAGAGGTGCTGCACAAAATCTTATGCCTGCTGTGTGCAATTTCTCATTTCTTTGTTTTCTTTTCTTTTGGAATGATGTGCTAAGGGAAGTGAACAATGCTCAGATCGCATTACAAAGTAAAGGTTTATGTGTTGATGAAATAATCATAAAACTAGAAGCACTTCGTCTATTCATTGGAGAGAAACGGTTGCATCTAGCAGAAGAGGCAATAGATTTTGCTGTACAAAAATCGGAAAAATACAACATTTCGATGGAACGACGAATTCGTCGCAAGAAACGCATGCCCGGTGAGTTAGCGTCGTCCACCGAGGCTGGACTTACACTTAGAGCGGAACTTCAAAAGGACATGTTAGAATGCATTGACAGATTCAATATTGAACTCGAAACAAGAGTAAAGTCCATTAAAGACGTAGCTTCATTGTTTGAGGTTGTGCAGTCAAAGACCTTGCTTTCGGCAAACACTGAACAGTTAAAATTAGCTATATCAAAATTTACTAACCTTTACGATGAAGTATCAGAAACAGAACTCCTTTTAGAAATACCAAGATTGAGAAGACATTTAAAAGCGGCTAATATTACTGTCTCTAATTGGGTGATACTGGACTTTTTGAAATTTATTGTGGAATGGGATTTTACAGAATCTCTTCCGAATCTAACGGTAGCACTAAAGTTATTTATAACAATATGTGCATCAGTAGCTTCATGTGAGAGAAGTTTCAGCAAATTAAAATTAATTAAAAATTATTTGCGGTCTACAATGACCGAAACCAGATTAAACAATCTTGGTATTTTAACGATAGAACATGAAGCAACACAAAATATAAATTTTGAAGACGTGATTTCGGAGTTCGCTAGTGTCAAAGCTAGAAGGAAGAAATTTTAATTTTTAACAAACTAAATTTGTTTTACATAATAAACAAATATTTGTAATAGGTACTCATATTTTAATAAAACGTAAATGATTATAACTTTTTTTTATTTTAACAGTTTCGATTGAGTTTTAGGGTGACACCTATAAAATCCGCCCCGGGTGCCACCTATGCTAGCTACGCCACTGAGTGTATTGTCATCGGTCCTCAATAAATCTACAAAGTTTGAACGAAATCTGGCCGTTTAAAGTGGATCAAAATCGCGCCCAAAGAAGTCGGTTACAAACATTCAGGTGAAGCTAATATAAAGCGTGTAATAAAATATATTTGTTTATTTTCTTTGTATTTCCCATTAAATACTATATTTTTTTTAAATGTACTATATTTTTTACACCTTATTTTGGAAAATACTATATTTTGATGATGAAATGTTGGCAACCCTACAAAGTACCTATAGTATTGTTTATAAATTTTAATGCAAATTATTATTATTTTACGTTTTAGAGCATGATAATGTTTTCCTCTTTATATCTTTACGTCGCGTACGTATTTAAGGACTTATTAAATAAGAAAATTCTTAGTAAGTATGATATATAGGTATTAATTTACGTTTGTAAGTTATTCAATAATCGCAGTAGTTTTATTAATTATTGCTTTGACGTAAAAAGGTCCTTAATTATTCTAAAAATATATGATTGACGTTTCTGCATCACCGACCTTAGATAAGAGTGAAGCATCGACCACACATGGAGTGAAGATTATACTGATGCTTGTAAGTTATTTTGTGAATGAAATGAAGTTGTATCAATGACGAATTTACTAGTAGATTGGGAAGACTGAATCCCTGGATATTTTTTTAAGCATTTTATATTTTACAGAAGTAAATGTAAAAGACGTAGTAGGTAATAGTGCGCTTCTTCCATTTTCTTCTCTTCTGGATTCGAACTTCTAATCGTAAAATTAGTAACGGGATTATCATAACAATACTATCAACAACGTATGTACCAATTTGGCTGCCAATATGTAAACCGTCTTTCAGTGCAATTATTGCTTATAAACCGTCAAGGGAAAACGAGTCTGAAGACTGAAGGTATTTCTAGGGCAACATATTCGGCAAATATGAGCTTTTTTTCAATAAAACCCTTCTTCGTCGAATACTAATCAACAGTGAAATGATAGGGATAAAATAAAACTTCACATTTATAATGTCTTACTTTAAATTTATTGCTGACACTAACAGTCCAGTTCAGTGACCCCGCATGAACTGTATTTTGGTGTACGACCCACATTACAAAATATATCCTAACAGAATATTTACAAATTACCTTAATGTAAAATAAATAACCAATTTCTTCTATTAACCGAGTAGAAAAGGCCAACAAACAGTCGATGCCGCATACGATGCTAATTCTCGATATTACGTACGATACTTATTCATTGTACAGAATATACTTACCTTTTATTATTGCTCCAAACACACTTAGATATTGTGCACTCTATAACCTATCAAAATGAAACTTTCCCGCCTTTTCCTTTCTTCACATCGAATGCTTGTCAGACCAAAATACAGCTAATTTACAAAAAAAAACAAAATCAAAACGTGAAAATTGTTGTTTTGAAATACGAGATCATTGTTTTATATGCATTAAATTATACGCAAATAATTTAAATACAATTCTTAAATGAACACAGCTGGTGTGATTCCTTCACAAGACACACAACAATTTGTACATAATATTTACTTTTATATTCAAGCATCCACCATGGACAAGAGAACCAACTCTTTTTTTTTAATCTGCATTCTTGTCTCTGATCCATGTTCGATATTTGAATTAGTAACAATATTAACAACTTGTAGATTGCACGCGTGTTATTTAAAACAAAATAAAGTTGATGATTTTTTTTAATAATCACAGTATACTTTCCGATCTAATTGGCGTCACAAATACAGTCTTTTCAGTTAATTTTCAATACAAGGGTGAAAATATTTAGAATTTAAGTTTTAAGATTTATTACAGTGCCTTTTTTATATTTAATTTGTATTAACATCATACATTTAATTTAAACATATAAACAAAAGTTATTATATTGTATAATAGACATTTTCTGTCACAAAAAATAAAGTAAGAATAGAAAATAAAAAAATTATTACGTTCTTTGCGAATCATTTTATTGTTACTTTTGACGTATATTATATATATATAGGCGTTATTATCCTTAAAGGAGGATAATTATTTTACTGAAATAAAAAAAACTTTTCTAAAATTGGCAGTGATGTTAAGGTCAGTTATAGCTTAGATCTTAGTATAATTTCGCTAATAAGGATACTTCTGCCCCACTACTGCCAAACAATTAAAAAAAAATTGACTGAAATGAACAAAAATTGCTGTGTATAAAAATTAGAATCAATTGATTTAAATTATGTGAACATCGGAAGAAGTCCAAGTACTACTAAGAAATTTTCTAAAAATACAAGTTTATTCGTATTTAAACTTTTTTTTATATTAATGACGTCAACCCGAGGAAGACTTGCATTTGTACAATAACGACCAAAGTTTTTGACTGCTTTTTTTTCAATATACAGATATTTTTTTTTAATTCACGAGTATTTAATCCATTTAAAAAAAATCAAACATTTTCTAGAACTATCTGTCATTGAAAAAACGCGCCAAAGTATAATAATTTGTAATTACGTATTAAAAAATCATACAGGTACTTTAAATTGAAAATGTGTGAAAAAAATACAAGAAAATATTATAATCCATTGCAAATGTAATATAATTAAAAATAATTCTACATATTCTATAAAAAAAATACATAAATAAAATTACATCTAGATAATACAAGAATTATTCACTCTGTAAAATGACAGACGGGGAAATATGAGTCGAAAGATTTGAGGCTTCGATGAAATAACAGTATACCACAAAATAGGTAACTTGCTTTTTTTGAGCCAATCATTTTTTGAAATAAATTTGAACTAATCAATTAATACCATCTTCAAATAATAAAATGAATTTACCATTAATGTCAGAGCACTTATTAATAATTATAAAACTTAAAATGTAGATAATAAAATCAGAATCATTATAATCAATTTCATGAATCATGTCAAGAAATTGTAATATTATATAGTTTAAACAATAGGCTTTTTATACTGGCAATCATTACAACAAAGCTGACGCGGAAAATGTAAAAAAAAAACGAGTTCATAAAATAGAAAAGGATAAAAATTTACGTTTATCTCATTAGGGCATTAAAAGTCATCCTATCTAATAAATTTCCGAACACAAACGCGAAAAATAAATAAATTGAAATGATATTGAAATTGCAATTAATGTCAAAAATAATCGTATCACAGATCAAATATGTCAAATAATTAAAAAAAAATATTAATCATTGCTGTCATTTCCAGAGTTCATTGTGGACATAACGTGCATTGTTATTGTGTTAAATAGCTTGAAAAAAGTTAAATCCTTGAGCCCAATTTTTTTTTTCTTAACCAACTGTATGATAGTGACTCTGCAACTTAAGCGGGAAACCAAAATATGTACTTATAAACCTTTGTATGTCAGATCTTATAATATTTTTTCTGTTCTTTTTTTTATATGCTCTGTGTCATAATAACTTCTATTTGAGCTATGAAGAACATAAAATAATATGTACGTGTTTAACTCAAAGATACTCACAAAAACGTCTTAGTTGAATATCTCTTTCCCACTACATTAAAAAAAGCTTCAATTGATATTTAGCATAAAAATGCTTAATTAAAAAAAAGTATAGAAAAAATCTGACTTTTTGTCAAAAAAGGCTACATTTTAACACAATAACACTGCACACTTCTGTAACTGAATCATAAACCCAACAATGTGCACACTGCACAAAAATTGCACATATATGTTATAACAAAAAAAAATAATCTTACCACGAAAAATTAGTTTAATTAAAGCTAACAAATTAAATAAGCGGGGTACCTTTACCGAAATGCCCATTAGTAATTTCCCTAAATACTTATTATACAATTTAACGGTGGCATAAGGGTTGGTCTTTACTGTGATAATTATGTCGATAACTGAATTTTATTTATACTTACTTGATTAACCTGTGTGTAATTAAATTAATCATGAAAAGTAATTCGTTCCTATGATTTTACGAATCGGGTTTTATATACAGACTACCATATGACAAATAATTTTAAATGTAAGATATGTTCTATATTTTTATCCTTACCTTTATTTACACTGAAATTAAGATGTGTAAAAAATAACATTATAAATACCCTTTCGGTACGGAACCCTAAAATCAGTTATCACTATTAGAACAACAGTAAGACACCCTTGCACAACCGCGCACGACAGAATGAAAAGACCGCGAGATGGCACATGAACAACTCCTTTAGTTTTTTTTTTATAGTCTATTTACACTGTTACCATTAAAAAATAAGAGGTATGTCCTGCCGTGCAATCAATAAACAAACATGTACACACTTGGTCCTGTATTTACACGATAAAATTTAAAAATTTAACTAGCTATGTACATCGAGCGCGAAGTATGTATAGTACGAGATCCCACAATCGGATTAGTGAGTTCATAGTTTTTTGCTAAAACCAAAATTTTATGTATATTTATAATTAGATGAATATATTATATCGACTAGGTTGCCAGTCATAATTAACAAGTGAACGAAATGTTTTCCGAAAAATTTATTAGAATTTTTGAAGTGAAACTTCTTTATCGGGATTGGAAAAAAATGTAGTGTAATATTTTTTCGTTACGCGTGACATTTTTTCGTTACGGGCCATCTTTGTCTTATCCCTACCACGCGTGATTCGACGTATTTCTGTAAAGTGCAAAGCGCATATAGTAAATTATTTTTTGAAAAATAAGGTCATAAAGAAGTTTCACTTACGTGTGTACACTAGTACACGCACACATTTTTCTTTTTATTAAAAATACTTGTGGCCAAATTTTGACTGGCAACCTAGTCGATATATATTCTCCTAATTATAAATATACATAAAATTTTGATTTTAGCAAAAAAACTGAACGCACTAATCCTGTGGGATCTTAGACTAGTACGCCTACGCCTCAGTAGCGACGGGTTCCCGCGCGTGGTGTATCTTCACATGTTTGTTGTGGTTTGACTTGTTGCTTGAAGTCTTGCCGCAAATGTTGCAGGCGAACGGTCGCACGCCACTATGCACCTTAAATAAAAAAAAAAATCATTTATTGATCAATTTGTGGGTTATGTACAAACATGTAACATTTGGACCCCAAACTAGGCGTGATCGAGTAACAGACAGACAGACAGAGTTACTTTCGCATTTATAATATTAGTATGGATAATACAATACCTTCATGTGCTCCGACAGATAGTAACTGCGGTGGAACGACTTGCCGCACTCGGGCACTTTACACACGTACTTCTTGGCCGTTTCGTGCTCGCGCACGTGCCGCTGGCAGTTGTACTTGCGGATGAACTGACAGCCGCAGTAGTTACACGTGTACGGGCGTACGGACTTGTGCGCGTTCATGTGCGCCACGTACTCCGCGTGCCGTACGAACGCGCCCTTGCACAGCGCGCACTTGTACGGCTTCGCGGAGCGGCTCGTGTGCGTCCAGCGGTGCAGTTTGAGGTTCCACTTGGTGGTGAACGCCTTGTTGCAGATGATGCAGGGGTACGGCCGCTTGCCGCTGTGCGTCAGTAAGTGCGCGCGCAGGTTCGTGCGCAGGTATACCTGGGGGAGATTTGTGTGAATTAAATATGCGAATTTAGAATCCGGCTCGAAGGACCATAAAACAATAATAGTAGACTTCGTATCTTTAAAATCATCACAATCAATGAATGGTTTATTACATTATTATACACATAAATAGTCTTGTTTTAATACACTTTTACATTAAAAAAAATAGTGTGCGCGCCGAAGGCTCTTCTTCTTAAACTGAACCTTTCATCTCAGAGCGTAACAGTTGAGCCTACCTTAATACTCACGAAAAATGTTTGTGCAGCGCACCAAGATGACTTTTTTCTTCAAATAAGCATATCGACTACCTGGATCAAATCCTATAGTGAAAAAAGAAAGCGTATTTGTTTTGCCACGTTGCCGCACGCACGAACTTATCGCTGCAGGGGGCAGGGGGCGGGGGGCGGGGGCACGCACCTGCTTGCACACGGGGCACGTGACGTTGTCCACCTTGCCCCGCAGCCGGGGGGACAGGTAGTACTCGTTGTGCGTGCGGCGCACGTGGCGCGTGAGCGACGCCGCGTGCACGAACTTGTCGCTGCAGTAGGCGCAGGCCTTGGGCCGGCCGTCGTGCGTCTCGCGGTGCCAGTGCAGCTTGGCGCGCGAGTGGAACACGGCGCCGCACTGGCAGATGTAGTCGCGCACCTTCGCCTTCTTGTTCAGGTGGTGACGGTCCCTGCAATGGATGCGTACGGGACACGTTTAGAATATAACTAGATTTCCACCCGCGGCTTCGTTTTCAAAGGAAAACCCGCATAGTTCCCGTTCCCGTGGGATTTCCGGGATAAAACCTATCCTATGTGTTAATCCAAGTTACCCTGTATATGTATTTATGCTAAATTTCATTGTAATCGGTTCAGTAGTATTTGCGTGAAAGAGTAACAAACACACACACACACACATCCTCACAAACTTTCGCATTTATAATATTAGTAGGATTGGATATATATTTGTTATGAAGAAATACAAATGCTGCTATGCAAATTACTCGGTAAAAATGTCGTTTTCTAAATTCTAATAGTGAAAAATAATAATAAAATCAATTGATTAATTTTTTGGCAAAAAATCGAAATACAACAACAAAAATCTTGCCTCTTGAAAATATGTTCTATGACTACTTCTTTCTTTTGTGAAATCAAAAGAAATACTTTTATTGTATTATTTTTTATACCTTAATCTACATACACATGCTAAAATGAACATCCAACTGGACAATACTAATCAAAACAACGTTATCCTCTCTTTATCTACACTAATATTATAAAGAGGAAAACTTTGTTTGTTTGTTTGATTGTAATGAATAGGCTCATAAACTACTGGACCGATTTTAAAAATTCTTTCACCATTCGAAAGCTACATTATCCACGAGTAACATAGGCTAGGTTTTATCCCGGAAATCCCACGGGAACGGGAACTATGCGGGTTTTTCTTAGAAAACGCGGGCGAAGCCGCAGGCGGAAAGCTAGTGTAGTATAATTGAGTTTTGTAACCTTTTAATGTTGTGAGAACTAAATAAAGATGATTTTATTTTTATTTTTTTTAAACACACTGACCTATGCTGCACCATATTCGAGTATCTCCGGAAGGTGTCATCGCACACGGTACACTTGACGGGCGCGTGTCCCGTGTGCACGTTGCGGTGCTCATTCAGCTTCTGCCGGGTGATGAAACGCTTCTGGCATATCTCGCACCTGGAAAAGGATTTCAACTTTAACGTGATAACGTTTTTAAAATCGTTTTAGTCGGTTGACATGTTCAGATACTTGTGTCACACCAAAACCTCACGAGCGCGATCGCAGGTATAACGAGAGAGAGACGGACCGATCTCCCGTCTCATATCACCAATAAGACGTTATCACGTAAACATCTCGATCGTAAACCTACTTTACAAACAACCAATTTTTTTTAAAGATGGCGTGTTGTAATTAAAAATATTTATTTAATATAAGAAATTTAAGTGGACTGACAAAAACAGCTCAAAAGAATGTTTCTTAAAAGTGGCGAAAAATAGCTGGATTTTTTTTTATTATCAGTGGACTGGCAAATCTTATAGTTATTTATATATGTACATACAATAAAGTAGGCATAAGGGCGGTTAGATTGGATTTAATTATGTGAGTAGTGATGAAATTTTTATATTCTTTAACAAATCTCCAAATTTGCTGACTAGCCAATACACAGGTTATTTTTTTATCTTTTTTAAAGGGTAAATAAAAAATTCACCAAAACATTTCTAATTCAAAAATATAGTGCACTTAAACAAACCAAAAAAAAAAGCTTTAAAAAAAATCGTGTATCACATTTCTACGACACCACTACAAATATAAGACAACCCTTCCAAGACGTACGCCAAACTCACTTATAATTCTTTATCCCAAGATGTGTCTTGATGTGCAGCGCCAGGTTGGCCCGTCTGTAGAAGCATTTTCCGCACGTCTGACACTCTAGCGGATGTATCTTGAGATGGTTGTTGAAGTCTACATCGTTCCCTTGGTCGACTTTACACGTGGGACACACGAAATTCCTTTTCTTCTTTTTCTCCCGTTTTATGAGATTTCGGAGTTCCGGCTTCGATTCTGTTAATGGGTCGTACGCTTGTAGCATCGTAGTGGCGACCGATTCTTTTGAGTCGTATAGGAGATTTCCTGAAACGTGTCAAAATGAAATTTAAATAAAATACTTAATTAAAAAAATCTTATAACAAGGAATTGTATGGTTTAAAAATGGACAAATGGCCTTCTTTATTGTTGTTATGAAAATGTAAATTTAAACTAATATTTCGTTTTATAGAAATGAAATGCTATACAAATGAAGCGAAAGATGCAAGTTTAAATCCTGCCACATGATGGATTTTTTCTATTTTTTTTAATTTCAACAAACAATAGCTTATCAAAAGCAAACAAACCTGCCAATACACCTTCATCTGGCTTCTCCTCCTTCTTAATCGCTCTAGAAGTGACAACCCGACCGTGTGAGTACGAGGCATTGCAGTGTGAACGCAGCTCTTTGAGCGTCGGGAACTTAAGGCCACACTGTGTGCACGTATGCAACCGTGTCTTTGTGAATAACGCGTCTTCCTCCCTGTAAAGGTAATTATTTCGATAAATAATAATTAATATGTACATAAAATTTTCATGTCACAAAAATTCAAAAAATACTTAAGCAAGAATAAATATAATTTTTATCAAAAAACCTATACTACAAACTAGGAGATACAAGTAAAAATTATTAAAACAATAATATATTATGTATAACCAATTGAGCTTAATTTTATTGTTGTATATGATAAATTTTTATTTTCTATATTATGGCAATCCGCACTATACATGAGAATCACTATAATGCATTACGTGATACGCGTGCAAAACGTGTTCTTCACGTAGTGTCAATAAAGTAAACATAAACATTTTACAATAATTATTAAAATAACTTACAAATTGTCCCTTTTCTCTGTGGTGTCAATGTCGGAGCCATCTGACACCCAACTCTCGCGCGCTATTAGATCGTAGGGTTCGGCTGGTGTCACCTCTGGATACATCTGTAATACACAGGATACAACTAAAAAAAAAATTAATGCCCCGCATCATGAGAAAAAAGGTCACAACACCAATTAACTGCAAGGGCAGCTGTATACGGACCGCTTTAAGCAGTTGAGGCCGACGGCTTGAAGCCGCGACCGCGCGGTGAACTATGAACATTCATTCACTGCCGTACACGGACTGTTCGAGCCTTCGCTTCAAGCCGTCAACTGCGCGGTTTGTAGCGACAGCTCGAGCAGTCAACGACGGACCGCTCGAGCAGCCCGTGTACGTCGCTTAGCCGTTAACTGCTCGAGCTGCCCGTGTACGGCCGCTCTAAGAGTATAGCTTGACCGCAACCGCTGTACCGCGCCCTAGGTATGTGCGGTGAGGCGGGGACCGGGTAAGAAAGCACAAGTTAGAAGTTAGAAAGAAACGGATCGGTCGGTACTCTACCCCGCCTCGCCGCGCACATACCTAAGGCACGGTACAGCGGTTGCAGTCAAACTATAGTAATTATTTTTTTAGGGCTTCCGAAACAATGTCAAGGTGATATAAAAACTGCTGTAAAAAGTTAACATGCGTTTACATTCCTTGTAAATGTTAATTAACAAATTGTGACTAATTTCTCAGCTGTTGTTTTGGTTAAACAATTATGGTAGATCTTATATATATATATCCTTAAATGCTCAATTACTTTTCTTGTTAAGTGTTATTTAAAAGAAAATAAATTGCTAGAAAGATACTGAAAATTTGATTATTATTAAAACAAATAGATTATTTAAGATAAGAATATACAGCCACAGTAATTTTATGCTAATAGATTTTTATACAATACCCAGTGTAGAATAGAATCTCATACTTTTAACTTTATCACAAAGAAAGACCAATCAGTAAAACAAATGTGAAATATGACTTGCTAAACCACATGGAATGGCATGGAAGATTTCTTTTATTTTTTTAAAGGGTAACAGATAATATAAAACATGCTTACCCCACTCCAAGGAGATTCCATATCGCCATTGCTTTCTTGACCACTCAGCTCGCCCCTAGGTGGCATTCGCTCATCAGTACAGATGTTCAAAGGTGGCTCCTCTTCACTACGGCTTTCAGTTAACAAATCAACTTTACTATCTCGCTCAATCCTATTTACAGTATCTATATGCTCATTCTCACCTACATCATAATCCATATTGCTCTCAGCGATTTTATAACTCTCGTGAATAAAATTTGGTAGAACAAATTCATTTTCCTTTTGCGATGGTTCACCCCAAACATGATACATCTCCTCCCTACCCTTGCTCAAATTGGACTCTTTATCTACATCAAAACTCTCCACGCGGTCCGGTGTAAAATAATCTGCATAAATGTTGTCTCCAAAATAATTATCATTCATCATATTTACAAATTGTTTGTTTTTTGATGCAGTTTCTAAGTCCAAAAGTTCCCTATGGTTGGAGTCATCGTCAAAGTCAGCAGCCCCCATATTGCCATATGTAATTACATTGATTGGACGTAAACTTTCTAGAGGAGTAAGGTCACGATTAGACCTATCCATTTCATTAGTAAATTCGTTACTAGAATTTGCTTCCTCTTTAATGTGCACTAAATCAATTGTGGTAGTATAATTATTGGAATGGCTTATTGTAGACGGTGCTATGGGTTCAATGTCCATAGACTGTTCCTCTGTGTCTGCATCAAATTCCTTTTTATTATCATTAATTTCTGTTTTTCCAACAGTTAAAGGAATATCAACTATCTCTTTAACATTTTGAAAATTTGGGGGTTTGTCACCAAAAAAATTCTCAGACTTGGTGGATGATGACGATGGTTGAGGATCTGTCTCAGATTGAATGGGTTTAAGATTTTTTATTTTTAAAACTTTTTTGTGCTTTTTTACAAATATATTGTTGAGTCTTAATGGAAAGTTTTTTGGTTTTGTGGCCTTCTTATTCTCATTGTTAGTACTTGAGTCATTATTTTCACTAATGTCTGTTCTTGGTACAGGTGAAGGTTGGGGTTTAGGTGACGGAGTGCCATTTTTTGCAGTAAGCTCTTGCTTTGAAGTTGATCCTGATTTAGGTGATAGCGATTCAATATTAACTGAAGCTTTTCGTTTGGCAGGTACAATATAATCATTTTCTGCTTCATTTTTAGAACAGTTCTCTGGTTTAGGTGATGGTTCACTTTTAGTTATTGGTGAGCAACGATCCATGGAATTCTCTCCATGGTCTAACAATTCACTACAAGGTGAAATAGAAGGCTTTTCATTACATATAAGATCAGGCACAGGACAACTATCAGAAAATTCAATATCAAGTTTTACAGTAGTTTGTTTTACTGTAAATTCTTTACATGTTTGCGGATTGCCAACATTCTTTATCACAGAAAAGCTATGTGGAGCTCCATTGTCCCCACTCGAATTTGATGCCTGAGTACAGTCATCTGATATGTTTGAAGGCTTTTCATCTAAATCTGGTAGAATTTTTTCTGGTGAAGACGGACGCTGGATGTAACCAGAATCACCAGGTCCCGTTAAATCCATGACTGTATTGATCATGTTTTTATGATGCTGTACTGGAACTTCAACTTTAATATTGCTTAGAATTTTTAACCCTTTACAAGGCCCTGCAGTTGCGATTTTTGTTTCAGATGTGTCTGTGTCTATAGCTTTCTGAGAATTACTCTCTGATTGTAAGGACAATGTGTCTGCACTTGTTTTGGGTATTTCTACTTCATTTGTTGACAACATAGGACTTACTTCAATTATTAAAGTTTTATTAGCATCATTAACTATATTAGGAATAGATTTATCCATTGCATTTGGTAAATGGGCCAAATTACTACCAAACATGGGTGGATTACAAGGCTTAGGTATTAAAGGAGGTGGAGTGTTATACATACATGATGCGTTTCCAAATTGATCTACAACCATCACATTTTGATACATTGAACTACTCTGCGCCATATTTTCCTGTGTGCTCAGCATATGAGGCATGTTTGAAATATATGGTTTACCATCCATATTGTGCACCATCTCCCTATAAATTATTTGAGAATTTTGTGTGACAACAGTTGTACCAGAGGAAAGACTGTCGGCAGACATTTGGTTGAATTGAGTAGGCATAGGTCCTCCTACTTTTGGTTCTAACATGTCAGGAACAGGCATATTTCCAGCCATCATCATATTGGTTTGAACATTCTTTTGCATAAAAGATGGAGCAGCAGACATCATTACTGGATATGGTTTAACATTCGGAGTTATGTAACGTAGCCCTCCTATATTTTTCATTAACATGTTATTTTGCTTTGGGACCAATTTAACTATATTATTAGCCCTTTTATTGTGAGGCGTTAACATAGTTGGTGGCATTTTCATAGTAGGTCCTATAACAGGGAGGTTATATGGAAAAAGAGGGTTACTATTATCTACTACACTATAATCTGTGCTACGTGAATATTTTATCTCTGGATCATCTTGACTATCAGGATAGAATGGAAACTGTGTGTTAAAGTCAGCTTGAGGTGGTTCCACATTGCTTGTATATACTGGTGCTGACTTGGTTGATTTCACTGCACACTCAGAAAATTCCCCACAGCTGTTGACAGCATTATTGTCAAAATTAATACCACCAATTCTTATATCAGGAGTGACATTCCGTGAAATATTGGAAGATGATGATGATTTATTTCTACTAGGTGTTCTCCTCCAGTAACCACTTTCTGCGCTACGGCGAGATGACGACCATCTGACACTGTCATCAGTTACAGGTGTTCTACTTCTGAATGAACGTTCCGATGTCGAAGGTGTTGGAGTTCTGCTTCCAACATTTTTTGCAGACAAACTGCAAAGTGCTTTAATCACTTGATCTTTAGGATGTGTATCCAAGTGAGACTCCAAAGACATCCCACTGTGCAGAAACAGAGTACAAACGGGACATTGCACTCTTTGATCCATCTTGCCTTTCAATTCAATAACAAATATTTACAAATATCACGACGCGCAGGATACCCCTGGCGATACGTGAAATGTTATTTAGTCCAATGCGCACTCGGACAGAAGCACCACTTCGTGCGGTGCCTGTCACGTATATTTTTACAGTAAACACACAAGACGAACGGCCAACAATACATATCTTCAATTCAACTCTCTTTATTGATCTGTTGGATAAAAAAATCTATATAAGCATTAAAATATATAAACTCACATCTGAACGACCCAAAAACTTGTTACACTCACATTCAAAGGACAAAAGAATACAAAAATGTAAGATAAAGGCCATTGAAACATAAAAAATCGAAAGCAAGAAATTAATATGACCCTACATTAAACACGAGACCACCACAGCTTACCACGTTATAATTCTTGTCAAGTATATTCCATTACATTTATATTACAATAATATATCCTTTATTTATTAACAACTACACGTATTCTAAAAATATTTCCAAATAGTCCGACATATTGCGATATTTAAAGACGTCTTGTATCTCGATCAAAAACCTCTATACATACCACAGACTGTATAAATTATAGTTGTATTTTGAAATGGGTATGCAGCATGTATAAACTAATAACCTAGGTCATTGCCATTTTGATATTTTGTCCTAGTTCTTATTTACAAAAAAAAGATATACTTAGTGCCTTACTTAGTGCATATTTATTGTGATATTTATGACTCGAGCAATTGAAAATTAAATAAATTATCTTTATTCCTAAGGTATTTTAAATAAGATGAACGAATGAAGTTACAAAAAGATTTGCCAATTTTTCGTATGTAATGAGTTTAAAAGCATTTTAATAATAATAGCATTCATAAAGAAGCCATTCAATTTATTTTCGGTAATTAATAGGGAACACAGTAGGGAACATAAATTAAGTGTTTTTTAAATATATCTACCGACCTGTAACTGGTCTACAGCCTGTGGTAAATGTCATCAATCAAAATTGAAAATCATGTCAAATCGTCGTTCATAAATTCTTAATTATTGTCATTTGTAGAATTTTCATGTATTTCAATATTATTTCATATTTTTATTTCAGCAAACCTGAGTTTTCCAGGAAGTCGAAAACCGTTTAAATTTATATCCTATTATGAACACTAACTAAAACAATTGCAATACACCGATTATAGGTTCTTTGCTCTGATTAATTTAACAATTTTACGGCATTTTTTGTGATTCCACCACACAACATTACAAGCATCGTATAAATAGGCGTAAGGTTCTGTCTATCAAATAAAAAAATGGCAGATAATTATGAAGATATGAGTATAAATGGTGAGTAAATTTTTTATTATTGACAATAGTATAATTGCTATTTTATAGTATAAAATACTCTAAATAATCTTCTTTTAACAGAAATAAATGATCTACTTCGTAAATGGAGGGATAACAATGAACGAAAGAGTACCGAAATAATGTTACTATGGGAAAAAGTGAATGCGGGCTTAGACAGCAAATCTAATGAGAGTAAGTTTAATATGTTTTTATTTTGTCCCTCCCTTAAATCGGTATGAAAAAAGGGTAATAAATAATACTAAATATAGTTACTGAAAACACATAAATATAATGAGATTCTTGCATTGTCACTGATAAAATGTACATAGTATGAATTAAATTTGTCCATTTAAAGTGAGTACAAGAAATGTGTATGTTTCAGAGTATTTGATTATGGAGCAGCTAATAATAGCAGCCCTGGACTCTAACTATCACAATATAGCACTTATATGGATTGAAGCGCTGGACGCAGCATTCCCTGGTAGCTTGAGAGTGTTGAGATATAAGGCAATGTGGTTGGAGGCACAAGAACAGTAAGTCTGCAGTAGTTATTACAACTACATAGTATAAAACAAAGTCGCTTTCTATGTTCCTATATCCTATGTATGTATCTTTAAAACTATGTAACGGATTTTTATTAATAGACACGTTTTTTGTTAATAGACAGAATCATCGAAGAAGATAATGATATAATTTATTATCTTTTAGACACAGAGGGTGAAATGACGAGCAGAAAGCTAGTCTTAAGTATAATAAGATTCATTATGAACGAACTTGCAATAGTTGTTTCAATTTATGTTATTATATTGAACAATTTAAGTTTCAAGTTGTTTTTCATTTCATCATCAGTCTTAGAAAATGCATTTTTTACTTAAATTTTGAATCAAGAAATTGGTATCGGTTTATTTTAAAACATGCATTTATTCCAAAACTAAATAAATCATTGCAGAAATATGTTATATGAAATTTATAATATTTTGCAACATCGCTAAAAATAACATTTCAATTTATTTCTTTTCGAAATGATGTTTATAACAGATACGACAAGGCATTACAAGTCCTCGATCAGATAATAAAAACGGATGAAACCAACGCCCCGGCGAGGAAACGTCGCGTCGCCATCATGAAAGCGCAAGGCCAAATCACTGAGGCTATCAAGGAATTGGTGGATTATTTGAAGAAGTATGTTATTTTCATATATTTGCTGAAGTGAAACTTCTTTAGGCGCGTTGAGAGTAAAATTTCAATGACGTGTCATGGCAAAACCGTCACGTCGTTGAGTAAGGCGACGATTTTGGTATCTTGCCCAAGTAGTTTTACTTCTGTCACGTATGCTGGGCACACAAGCTGTTTTATTTTTAATGAAACATTTTATAAGTTTTAAGTTGAAATTCCTTGATTCTTCCCTATAAGAACTGCTTCAGTTTAATTTTATGAAATAAGTTCTAGAAGTGGAAAAGAACAATCATGCTCTGACTTCTTAAAACAGCATTGCAAGTTAATTATTTCTTTAAATCCTACTGATATTACTTTTTTTTTTTTTTTTTTTTTTGATATTACTGCGACCAGGCAATCTGTTAGGTAACAATTGGCCTTTATATTGTTTGGAACTCCGTCCGGGAACATTGATATTGTTTCAAGGGGCTCGTCCAACGACTCCACCCTTGTAGTCCAGTGTTATATTTGTTTAATTTTTATTTATTTCAGAATCTTTTAGCAAGGTTTGTAATGTCCTGTCTTTTTAGCCTGATGTATTGTTGGCCTCCCTCTCCACTTAACGCTTGAGCAAGGTCGTTGGTGTGTACTGTTAGCCTTTCCTGATATTTCTGGCTGCTTTCGACAATTTGTTTTCGAACTGTGGCTATACCGAGATCAAGGTACATGTATTTATTTGCAATACATTTGGGGATACCAAGTATTGTTCTGAGAGCCTTAGTCTGGAATCTCTCTAGGATTTCAATGTTGCTATTGCTGGCAGAGCCCCAAAGCTGTATGCCATAGGTCCAGATTGGCTTTAAGATTGTCTTGTAAATTAGAATTTTACTATTGTCTTTCAATTTTGAGTGGTGACCTATCAGCCAATTTAAGCTACGCAGTTTTCCATCAAGTTGTTTTCTCTTTGTCCATATATGTTTTTGCCATGTCAGTCTTCTGTCTAAGTGCATACCCAAATATCTAGCACTATCTTCTTGGGGTATTTCTTTGTTGTTTAAGGTTACCGGCGGGCACGTTTCCTTTCTGAGCGTAAATGTCACATGCGTGGACTTACTCTCATTTGCTTTAATCCTCCATAGTTTTAGCCATGTCTCAATTTCATTGAGGTGCTCTTGCATCATGAGAGATGCAGTTCCTGGATCCTTATGGATGGATATCACTGCGGTGTCAACTGATATTACTAATGTGAAATAATTTGTAATGTGAGTAGATGAAATATGTTTGTTACTCTTTAATGAGAAAACCACTGCGTGGATTTACATAATACATATTGCTTTTTTTACCAGAAAAGTTTACTAAATAATATCTTGTTTGCTTTTCCCCGCGGGTTCGTCCACGGACGAAACTGCGATATACCGTCCTGATATTTTAGTAAAGTAATTAAACGTCAACAGGTTTATATCAGACATGGAAGCATGGCAGGAACTGAGCGAACTCTATCTACAAATGGGCGAATACTCTCGCGCCGCGTTCTGCGTGGAGGAGCTGATCCTGCATCAGCCGCATAACCATCTGTTCCATCAGCGTCTTGCTGACATAAGATACACTATGGTGAGGCCATTATTTTACTCTAAACAAACTTTGTGATTTAGTTAATTTAGAAAGATACTAGCTGCGCCCTACGGTTTAACCCGGTTTAACCCGCATTGGTCTAAGCGTGATGATAAATAACACATAGTCTTCTTTGATAAATGGACTATCTAACACTGAAAGAATTTTACAAATCAGAACAGTGGTTTCTGAGATTAGTGTGTTCAAGCAGACAAATAAACCGTTCAGCTTCATAATATTAGTTTAGATATAATAGGCATGACGACAGTATCCATAAATGATCGTATTAGTGTTTTTAAGGGAAAATGTATAATAAATAAATTAAATATAGCGACTTAGAAATCTTAAAAACATTAAGATTAATGAGATTATCAATAAAATAAAACATTGAAATTCTGAAGTTCGCCATTTTGACTAAAACACGCGTGACGTCACGCATAAGTAAACAACTCACGTCAGATGTATTTTGTTGTTATGAATATGTTGAGAATACGCATTTTTATTTATTTTCTATTGTTTCACGTATGCTTTATCGACTCAGAACAGAAATATAATTGCGAATTCACGAATACATGGTTCGGGATTCTCCGCGCCAACTTTATATAATAATTTCTTATTATTTTTTCGCTTGAAATAATTACTAACACATTTTTGAGCATTATTTTTATGTGGATTCACACTGCAATACTGCACACCACTTATAAACTTTGTAATTCGTTTCTATAACACATATTAAATAAAGACTTTTTTAATTTTCTTCGCAATGCGTACAAATAATTACGTATTTACCAAAGTTTGACGTCACGCCTACGCCATGACACCTGCGAGCTGTTTTGGCACAGATATTAAATATTTTTTGAAAAATGGCTTTAATCTTCGTTAAATTTAAGTATATTACCGAAATATAGGGTTTTTCTTGTATAGTAAACGTATACACACATTATGGAAGAGAATTTCAAAATCTTTCGTCATGCCTATTAAGTATTAGTCGCGTTTTAATTATTTAATATAGTGTAACTTTTTAATTGTATCTGAAAAAATATGTAAAATAATATTTCAGGGTGGTGTAGAGAATATGGAATTGGCAAAATCATACTACTGCCAAGCTGTGAAGTTGAACCCCAACAATGTTAGAGCATTGTTGGGGTTGGTTCTGGTAAGAAACCCTGATAATAACATGACTACCTATATAAAGTTAGATAAACTAATATTTTTTCATAAACTTATATGTTCTTGCCCAATAATTATAGTCGCAATCCTTTTCAGTCTACTAGATATTATTAAAAACAATAATTAAAACAACACCTCTGAAAACCATTATACTCTTGAGTTTTGGAAACTTAAATAAAATGTTTTACAGGTAACAAATAACCTACTAGGCCACTACAAGTCTTCAGGCAGTGCAAAACGCAAGGAAGTATGGAAACTTAGCCAATGGGCGCAGTCCGAAGTTTCGAAGAAGCAGAAAGAGGCACAAGGCTCTAATGCTAACGCCTTAACTAACATGATGTTAGCTATTTCAATAAGCGATTAGTGAAAAAAATATTATCATAGACAATAGATTTTTACCAACAATTTTATAGCAAAATGTTAGCAACATTGTGTTATTCTCTATTTAATTTATGGCGGTAATATTTTCAAATACGGATTCATGGAATGTTTATAGTGCCGTTTTTTGAAGAAAATTATGCAAAAATACAAATTGTTTTATTATTATTATGAATTTATATTGTGTTGGTTGAATGTTACGCGGACGCGGGGGTGAACTGAAGGTTCACCCTGGTAGCGACATGCACAAGGGCGTCCCCCCGCCACGGGGACCACGAACCTCGGCTTGAGCTGTCGCTTGAGTGGAGGAGGCCAGAAGGGCCCTAATCGGACGGGTGGTTGAATGTGTGGTTCGTATATATTTACTGGGATTTAGTATAATTTATGTTAAAGGCAATGTAGGTAGCGAATTAAGGAATGTCTATGTATTTGTGTTATCATTTATCGCTATATATTATCGCTAGCATTTCCTAAATAAATTATGTTACCAATGTGCTTAGTTTCATTTAAATACTGACTTCAACCTGCGGCGTTATACGCAATGCGTCAACGTTAATCGCAATAAACAGCAGCATTTACGTCAAATATTTCAGTTCCGATTTGGATAGATACGTGAAGAGGAACGAAAAGTAATGGGTGATGTAAACTTTAAGCATATTTAGGTGAAATTTTAATATCTCGTACCATTTAGAAGTAGTCATTATAACTCGTGTTTTAAACACAATACACATGAGCCGCGTGCTCACGCGTGCTTCACGTGAAAATGTGTTCGTGAAGTCTTTTTATACCAAAAATAAAATCGAGGATATTTTCATCGTCTTCATTTGAATAAAATTTCACGTTTGGGGTTAAGTTGTGTGGGAGGATTTGCGCGATTTACTGTAAGAATTAATACTTATTCTTCATCAGGATTTTTTTTTGTATATTTATTAATTATTAGGTTTACTATTATAAACTATCTAAAGGTGTAATAAAGAAACACCAAATTCATAAAAATATTTTTAATTTTATTCTTTTAAACTCTTCTCTTGTTTTGCTTTGATATAGATAGCGCTGTTGGCTATTTCTTCCGCACGCCTCTCTTTCTTCTCCCGCCTTGAAATTTCACCAACAGCGAAGTATTTATCTCTGAAATTCATACATATATGACAAATCTACCCAAAAAATAATTCGTTGTATTAATATAGGTAAACCAGAATCTGATGGCAATTAGGGAAATCAAAATTTTGAGTGTGCAACCCTAGGGAAAATGGACTGAACGATCTTGATACTGCTTGTTTTTTAGTTTGTTCTCAATATCATTAGTCACATTACATAAGTGGACAATACTGTACTTTATAATGAGATATCCACTTAATATTATATAGGTACATACTTACATGTATAATATACATATTACTTTTATACAGGTAATACATATTATTATTTACACATACCTATATTTGTATGTTCATTATCATTATGCCATGTGAAAATATCGATGTTATATCGATCTTATATCGATAGAAAACTAGACTGCTTATAATTTTTTATAAAATACTAGCGGTCTGCCCCGGCTTCGCCCGTGGTACATATTTCGCAATAAAAGGTAGCCTATGTTCTTTCTCAGGGTCTAAAGATTATCTGTGCCAAATTTCATCAAAATCGGTCCAGTAGTTTATGCGTGAAAACCATACATACATACAAACCTTTCCTCTTTATAATATTAGTATAGAAAATAAAAATAAAATAAAACTATGTTTATTTTCGTAAGTATTAACAGATACACACATTATAAAATTTACTTGGACAGCTTGGACTTGACGAATAGCCGTATTGGAAACTCCTGTAATAAGTTTTCATAAAATTATATTCCAATCAACAAACAATATTATAGTTACCTACATATAATATTTTTTAATTGAAAGTATCAAAGCGGGTAAGTCCAATTTACCAATAAAATCTTCTAAATTGAAAATTGTGATGTGTTTGACCCTTCTTCATCAAATATTTTTCTATACACATTATAAACAACACCTCTTGCTTGTGATCACAGCGGCTTTTTCGACATTTTCGAAGATTTTTTAGACAAAATCCTAAAAATTATTCATCAACTGCAAAAAAGACAAATAATTTGACATCCAATTTGATAGTTGTCAAATAAGTTGCCACATTAAAATCTTTTATTTCTTAAATATAAATATGCCATCAGATTCTGGTAGACCTATACCAACGAAATATGAATGGATGAAGCCCATAAAATGATTGCAAAACGTAGAGTGAGAATGAACCATAGAGGAGGCACTAAAATGACAAGTAATGCGTGAGAGAAATACACTTATGACTATAAAGCTAAGAGCAAGCGAGACAGAAACATTGTTTTTTGTTTCTCTCATGTTATGCGATTTCTTTTGTTGGGGACAAAGGCAGTTTGTCCCAAACAAGCGGCTACAGTCCATTGTTTTGCTAGTTTTCTGTTTTTTCTCGCTGTTAGGTGACTTCAAAGTTTAATAAACGTTGACAGTGATCTGTTTTAATCCGACTTTAAGTGAAAATATGGTGCGTTGTAGTGTGATTGGTTGTAAAAATCGGCCGGAACGAAGATTACCAAATATTATCTTTCACACGTAAGTAAACTTATTTGAAGTATATTGTTTTATAGAACTGGATATAGTTGATACATTTTCATTAACTCTAATGTGAAATTATCTACAAATATATAATATTTTCATCGAAATAGACGTAAACATATCATGTGATTAACATTAGGGATACCAGTACAGGGTAAAAATTTCCCCAAAATCGTGAAATGTTTTTTTAATATTAAATGTTAATGTTTGTGTAAAGTTTGTTACACGGTTCGGTTTTCCGGTTCAGTTTTCCTCATTTGCATTGGTTTAAGTATTTTTTTTTCAATGTCGGTTTTTTTGTATATTCCAGGTTACGATGCACATCATAACGCTGAAGACTGCGAAGCTGGCCCTATCACACGAGCTGCAGCTGCCACTGAAGGCAGCGAGGACGCTGCACTGCCCCGTCAGGAGAGGCCGTGTTGGAGTAAAATCCGGAAGGCCACCCCCCCGTGCCTTCTTCACCGCGGTGCGGCGCGCCTTTATAAGAACGAACGAGCGGCGGAGTCGTCCATTTTCGTCTGCTACTCGCGCGCACATTATCGCGGAACCTCTGCCCATTTATTTCTACCGTCATTTTGCTGTTCATTTTCAAATAAATGTATTTCGTTTAATTTGCTTTTAATTTCAACTATTTCCAGTACTTTTTTATTAAAGTAGGTCGTTTTTATGGCGGGTCGCTAGTTAAGTTAATAAATAACAAAATCTTTTCAAATCTGTCTTTTTCTTCATAAACCTATCTTACAAAAAAATACCCAAACATTTATAGATATTTTGCCAGTTTTTCGGATAAAAAGTTTTTGTAATAGTTGGCAACATTGACGTAAGCATTCGCCATCTCGTTCGGGTATACGCCGATGTCGTCTCTATAGTTCATTCTCACTCTACGTTGCAAAACGATAAATTTTGTTTTCTTTAGTTTTTGAATTAAAAAAAAAATGAAATATGTTGTGACTGACTAAGTGCACTGTAATAATAACAAAAGTTCCGTACTTGAAAAAATTATGGATCGCAAAAATGCCTCATAAAATTACTTATAATAGATAATTTTACCTGAAATTATGCGCCCCAGCATTAGGATCATGTGGCATGTTGGGTATTTCGTCACTGATCTTCTGGTAAGTGAGCAGTCTCCTCGCGGTTAGTTTCGACAGTACTTGTTGAGAGTTGGCCACCAGTTCTAGACATGGATGCGAGGGTAGCTGGTCTTCGCGGTACTCTTCCCTGAAATATATAAAACTAGATTTCCGCCCGCGGCTTCGCCCGCGTTTTCAAAGGAAAACCCGCATAGTTCCCGTTCCCGTGGGATTTCCGGGATAAAACCTATCCTATGTGTTAATCCAAGTTACCCTCTATATGTGTGCTAAATTTCATTGTAATCGGTTCTGTAGTTTTTACGTGAAAGAGTAACAAACATCCATACAAACTTTCGCCTTTATAATAGTATTAAGATTAAGATGGTGGTATTTTTTATAACGAAAGTATGCAATAAGGCAGAATACGATTTAAGCAAAGTTTGTCTAGTTTTCAGTTATTAGTTTGGCAATATTATGGCAATTTTTTAACTAGATGGCGCTGCACGGCCAAAAATATTTTATTACTAATGGCTCTTTCAAAAAAAATACTGTAATTATTTGTAATTGTAATTTAGTAATTTTGCAAGTAATTACTAAAAATTAGTTGCGATAGTAAAATGTAAGCACAAGTAGAATTTTTTTTTGTTATATTTTCAAGCATGACAACCAATTATATTTACCTAACCAAAGGATACCAACACACAAGCCGCCTGCCAATCCTCAAATGCTTAGCAGCAAAGTTCAACAAGTCACTGTAAATATGTGGTAGGCCATATTCAACTTTAGAAGGTATGTGATTATCTAAATGCTCTTCTAGTAATGAATAGTTGTCTCTTTCTATCCCGATCTTTTCTGTTGGCTCTCGGACACCATATGGAGCTGTTAAAACAAACAAAAATATATTTAACATGTTTAGTGTGAACATCTAAAATCACCTTTATTTCACAAATATGTTTTTTGTTAACATTTTTATTTCTACTAATAAATTAAATTTACAAATAATACTGTATAGTTTAAATTTATCGTCACGAAAACAAAACAAAAGTTATGGATCTAAAAAAAAATTAGAATTTTAAATACTCACGATCAGTCAGAATAGCATCGAATTTTAAGTCATCTCTCCACATAGGTAAAGAAAAGTCACTGACTGCAACATCCAAGTATCGCGACTGGATTCCATATTGCTTCATGTTCCCTTTTATACTTTCTTCTTTGTGTCGCACCTATTAAGATTTTATGGAATAAGAAATATGAATTTTTCAATTAACATACCAGAACAGTCGTCAATAAATAAAAAAAGAGCGTGTGTGTCGAACACATGTGCCAGAAGTGAAACATCTTTGGAAAGATTCAAAGATATCAAAATCGTAGATTTATTTTATGACGTGACGCTATTACAATTACGCGTCCTTGAAATTTTACTCTCAACGCGTCTAAAGAACACTAAAAAAAAATATGCATTGGTACTTATATTTTCTACATATTATTATAAATTTGGTCTAATACATAAAATAGCATAGTCAATACTTTCTTTTTTTTACTTGCTGTCTGTTTAAATGTAAATATTCAATACTACAGGTAACTTCCTTTCACCGAAAACCCAATATAATACATACATTGTTACCTTTTGCCCAACTCTCGTCGGCCTTGTTCTAGCGTGTAACATCATAAAATCAATATCTGAGCCCCATACATATCCTGTTAATAAAAAATCTTATTTCAATTCGTTACTAAGATTGGTTATTTTCTACCCAAAACATTTCCAATGATCAAAGCAACTCTATTGTTTATCTTGCAATTAAAAAAATAGAATGAAAAAGAAAAGCAGCTATGTGAACAGAACTGTTAACATAACTGTGATAGATTTTTTTTGTTTGTTAATAAAATAGAATGTAAAGCAATAGAATGTTAACTTTAAAAATTAAAAAAAAAAATAGAATTGTCTCTGGTCACAACATTATTTTTTTATTATAAAGCAACAAATCACCTCCAAAATGTGCAGCAGCAACTAACAAAGAACCAGAGCCAACAAACGGGTCCAACACAAGATCACCATTTGCCACTTGAGCCTGGTTTGCCATAATGATTGACAGCTGAGCATCCATACTTGTGTTGCCGATAAATTGTCTTTTCTTCAATGAATGTGTTTGTATAAGATCTCTTTGACCATCTGCCACCTGGAAAATAGATAAATATTAATCTATTGATATATCATATAATCTTCTTATATATAAAAATGAATCGCAAAATGTGTTGGTAAGCGCATAACTCGAGAACGGCTGAACCGATTTCAATAATTCTTTTTTTATTATATTCCTTGAAGTACGAGGATGGTTCTTATGTAGAGAAAACGTAAACATGTGCCACGGGCGAAGCCGGGGCGGACCGCTAGTATCGTATAAATTTATTTGAAAGTTTTAACCCATTGACCACCGAGCGGCCCGATCGGGCCGAGACACAATAGATTTTCTATTGTGTCTGTGATCCGAGGACTGACGGATTAACAAAATATTTTGAAGGTAGAATTGAAATTTCTTATGATGGTTTAGACTTCCTAGCTACTCATTGCATTGTTAAAACTTCAAAATTTTCATTAAATTCAAGGATTTTGTGTTTAAAAAGTTCATTATAGCATAAGTCCAAATTATTTTCTTAATTATATTAAATATTGATTCCTCACCCATCTTCCAAAAAATAAGTCACAAGGTTGCTCCGGTACATTATTTGGGTCCACTCCATAGAACTCAATATAGGAGAGTGTGATATCAGGATTTTTCAGTTTCACTGGCCCTTCTAGTGGTAAATAACTGAATGTCTAAAAAATCAACATATTATTCAAACTGATAGCATTTGAGGGAAAAATCTAATTTGTCTTAATTATCAGATTGTATATAGGTATTGCAATATTGAATAACATTTTTCTATTTTATACTTTTTGAAATACACCATGTGTTTGCCATAATATATTTCCGATTTAAATAATTGGTTTTTAACTAATATTGTGTTTTAAAATCTAAAAAATAAGTTCCTAAAATTACCTCTATCTTATCAACTTTTTCTTTCATAGTAAAATGCTTACAAAATGTTTCTACGTCTATCTTGAAAGAATTTTCCTTCCCACTGCAAGCTTCTATCAGTTCACTTGGGCAAATATGAGTATCACTAACATCTTCATTTGAAGTTGGGACTATCCACTGTCCTGATATATTTTTCACAGCACTTTTAAGGTTTTCGTGTAATCTTGTTTCACTTTTGGCTCTTGACCATAATTCTATGCAATTCTTTAACAAAACTGACCTCGAAGCAATTTTTTTTACACAAGACTCCGACGGTAGTTCTACTATCCAATATGGTTTATCTATAGACGGTTTTTCAATGAACTTTATGTTTATATTCAACAAGGACAGAATACTGTGCATTTCCTGTAATTATAGATCGTAAGTTTAGTAAGTGATTTATTTTTAAGAGAGTTATTTCTAAAGTAATAGAAAATACTTACAGCATGACGAAAATCTAAATGTTCGTGTGCGAACCACATTAAATATCGTCGAGACATGGTTGTTTATGTTATCGGTGCTTATTACAAGTATCACTTGCATATAATAAATTCTTATTTCATTTTATTTTACACTTATATTCAAAATAAGTTCATGCCACATAACCTCAAGAATTGTTTACATGTCATTTTTTGACAGAAATCAGTCCCACTCCTCTGTCAAAATTATATTATGTCAAAACTGCACGTTCTAGTTTACGTTAAAATTTATTAGATACCATTTCTTGTGAAAAATACTCTGCTTGCTTAATCATCGGCAAATAAAACAATATTTATATTTATGTCAAACATACTTTATTCGAAATACTTTCTCTTATTTACAATTTCTGTACTAATTTTAGGGTCTCTTCTCTTCTGGCTTTTCTACTATATCTTGGTACCTATCATGTAAGAAATCCAAATATGCATCCTTTATAGAGCCAGAGCATGCCACATAGTGCCCCCCAGAGTGTTCAGCAATTATTGGCTTCACAAACAGATTTATGAGGGACTCACTCATTTCTGTAAAAAATAAACAATTTCCAAATCTTAATCATAATAAAATCAATAAGCAATTTTTTTTTCTATGCTAATCTTCTGTAGTGAATCATGGAAGCAGCAGGCTTTTAATACGATTATTTATTGATTTAAAATACATCACAGATAAAACAACTTAAAAATAATTAATATTTAAAATAATTATTCAATATGAAAATGGGAATAGATTTTGTTTACTTGCCTTTAGGAATAATTGAATCACTTTCACCATAAACATGCAAAGATGGTAATTTTATATCCTCATCATAGAAACCCTTGTGAACTAAACTACCAGATCGGAATCCTGATGCAAATATTGCAAAGTTAAATGTATATGGTAAATCTGAAATGAAGCAAATGTTGAACTACAAATCTAACATAATTCATCTTTTTTATTTTATTCTAATTTAGTCTAATAAATAATAATAAATAAAAATATTACAATATAATAGTATTGTTTAATAGTTCTAAAGTTCATCTATTTTTTTTTTATATACATATGTATATTTATTATAAGAAACAATAAGGTTTACAAACATATGTGTACAGTTGTGACTTAAATTTCATTGTTTATAAAACCAATAGAATATGTTTTTACGCAAGTGCTAAAAACCTTAGTTTTTCTTGTGATTTTCAGTAAATGCTCTAAAACATTAAATCTTCTTCTGATTAATCAAAAATTATGAATAAAAATATGGTAGATTACTTACATCCCTTTTGCTGCATAGCAGCTAACAACCCTACAAGGCAGGCGCCTTGTGAAAAACCCATGAATCCATCAAATGGACCATACTCCTTCACCACATCTTCAATTAACCGTAATGTATCCTCAAAACCAATGGCAGGACCTCCCAAGCATTTACCACTGTATGTATTGTCTTCAGCATTGAACCACCAGGATCGCGCATCTATTGATAAAATATGACTTGACTTAAATGCATTTTTGATAAATTAGTGTACAAGAATCACTATTTTTACTACGAAATAAGTAATTATATGAAATGTTAGTTAATAATAAACTTATATAATTTAGGGATTCACAGAGATCAATTAAATTACAAGTATAATTCAATTACCTTCATCGCCACCTCCTTCTTCAACTAAAACTTTATGTGGCGCGGAAATGAATACCAATTGAGCATATTTCGACACAACTTTACGAAACGATCCAATTTTCGCTCTAAACACAGTGCCGTTTTGTCTGTATCCATGAAAAGCGAGGATTTTTAATTTTCTCCTCTCTTCTTTATTATTTGTCGGCGGAGATTGGTTAGAATTTGAATTTACTTCAGACATTTTAACTACTATTGTTGGATTTACAGAAACCTTTCTAATCCATTTAAATAAAACAGAAAATGAGTTTGCGGTAAGAATAATAATATTGTTGTGTTAAACTTAAATAAATATTAAAAAATTGAACATAAGTCGGCCGTCGTTTCGGAGCAAATCTAAACTCCAAATGTCAACAGAGTCACTTGTCATTGTCAAAATATATCAACTGTCAGTGTACAGACTGTACATGAAACCGCAGCACGCAGCGAAGCAACAGCGATCGATCTTCAATTTCTTTCATTCCAAATTTAATCCAAGTACAGATAACTATATCCAAGCTGTAAAATAAAGGGTGTCTTCCGATATGCACTGCAACCACTGCACAGTGCTATCACTGTAGAAAAATTCGTTCCGTTATGGACTGCCAGTATACTGCCGCAGTACCCTAGGGAAATGTATGACGTCATTAATCGCCGCCATATTCTACTGTGAGCACTGGCGTTTTCGAGGTAAGGTACTCGCAGTACTTTGATCACGTGATCAGTCCACAGAGCAAGTAATATGATCAGTCAAAACCACTCGAGTGCCTAACGTCTTTTAAACAAAGCTACAGTATAATCAGAAAATTTTAAAGTTCTGTAATTAGTTTGGATTAATAAATAAAACAATGGAAGAATTGCAAAAATTAACTTTATTAGACTGTGTTGAAAATGTTCAATACGAGCTGAAAGTTCTTTTTTATTATTTTTTATGAAAAAGTACTTACTTTTATTATATTACTAGCGGTCCGCCCCGCCTTCGCCCGTGGTACATATGAAAAATAGATGTTGGCCGATTCTTAGACTTACCCGATATGCACAGAAAATTTCATGAGAATCGGTCCACCCGTTTCGGAGGAGTATGCAGACTAACATTGTGACATGAGAATTTTATATAGAGTCTGTCAAGCGAGTCGAGTCCACAACCCTTTTACTGATTTCTTATAATGGCAATACTATGATCTGTCAAACAGATTGTCACAAATTCAGTTGTAACCTCGTAATAATCCGGTTTTTGTTGAGTTTTTTAATGTTATAATGCCGAAACCTATTAAAAGTAGTGTCAGGAGCTTGTTGTTTACAATGATTAATAAATATAATCATGTACAGAGTGAATCTGACGACGTATTATCGCAAAAACGACGACTTTTGGATGAAATCGTTTCAACTTCAGGTAGGTTGGCAACAACGTGTTGATACTTTTAGCACAATTGTCTAACTTTTTAATTTTACTGTGATGTGATCACGATTTCCGTTTTGGTTTAGATCCAGACGACGTGTTCATGATCTTGAAACTTACTGGGGCATCTTTAAGTGAAAACTACTATAAAAATTCTTGTTTTTTTTCAGCCACCTTGGATGATGAATTAATAAAAAGCACAATTCATTATAATTAAGTTAAGCAAGTCATAGCCATAGAATAGAAGACAATAAAAAAATGAAAGCTGAAACAGACTATCTGACAAAAATTGCTGCTATGACAGGTTACTTTCATCATTTCTGTGCGTAATGATGATACTGACAGTGATTTTTCATATGATGGCATTGAATTTCTTGATTCTGATTTTAGTTCTGATTGTGACAAATAAATACTTACATTGAAATGCTGTTTTTTATTTATTTCAAAAATGTTTTTTTAATCAAAAATTCAAGTATCAATAAGTTTTCAGCATGCTATATCAGTGTTGACACCTAAAAGATTTTTGAATTTGCCGCCTTTTTCATGGGACTAGACTCGCTTGACAGACTCTATAAGATAAATTCAATTTACAATTAATATTAATAAAATATTTTTAATTGGACAGTACTCCAAAACAGTTTATTTTTATGTTCTAGAAAACTTTAATACACTCATTTGAATGCTGCGTCAAAAAATGCGGCTGACAGTATACTGGATTGCGTTCCGTTTTAAATCGTAACCAGTATAACTGGCTATAAAGGAACGGCTTCACAGTATACTGAATTGACGTCACACCTTAGAGTGGTCGCAGTGCATATCGGAAGACTTCTTTTTTATGAAAAAGTACTTACTTTTATTATATTATAAATTCAATTTACAATTAATATTAATAAAATATTTTTAATTGGACAGTACTCCAAAACAGTTTATTTTTATGTTCTAGAAAACTTTGATACACTCATTTGAATGCTGCGTCAAAAAATGCGGCTGACAGTATACTGGATTGCGTTCCGTTTTAAATCGTAACCAGTATAACTGGCTATAAAGGAACGGCTTCATAGTATACTGAATTGACGTCACACCTTACAGTGGTCGCAGTGCATATCGGAAGACACCCAAAATATACAGTTTACGGTATTTCCAGTACGTTTGTTTTTTTGCGAATTTTTTTATTTTTAATTGATAACGGTAAAATATTTTTTCCTTCTCTTCTTATTTTTGGCAATCCCATCCAAAAGAGGGATTTTGGATGTTTCTTTTAATCAGTTTCTAAAATGCAAGTATAGCATATATTAAGATTGCATAGCTTTTATCTCAAACTTTGAGCGTGACGACGCGGGCGGCGACTGAATGAAAAAATTCCGTAACGAAAAACTCTAACACCCCCACTCCTCGGAGCAATTAACTAGCCCCACTCCAACCTAAATCACTTTCTCTGTGCTCCAACCGGCTCAGCGATGCGATGGCAATAGCTTTACCCCTGTGCTTTACCCACATTTACCGCAGCTCCGCAGTTCTGAGCACAGGCTCTGAAGCTCACCATTCACCAACCAGAAGTGATCTGTCTTCACCAAACTTGGCTCCCGCAAAAACTTTTACGTATTTGCCATACGTCAAAATACTTCGCAATTTGACGTTTAAAAAGTTACAGCGTTTTCGCGGTAAAACTTGTAAATTGTCAAGTTCAATTTTAACGCATTTTGTTGTTATTTATCAGAAATAAGAAGTTTTCTTTTAAAATAATACAATCAGTACTTTAAACATGGAAGACGGTGATTTCGATCAGCGATTAAGAGATTTACAAAGAGAATATTTGGAGTTTTTAGATGATGAGGTAATTATAAACAATTGTTTTTAAGGTAACCTATTTCTACTCTTTAAAAGTTATTCGAAAAGTTATATTGCAATTTTGTTTGTTGTAGGAAGATCAAGGTGTTTACATGGAACGAGTGAAGCAAATGATAGGAGAAAAAAGTAAGCGACTAAATGTTAACATAAATGATTTAAGAAGAAAGAACCCAGATCGAGCAAAGAATTTGCTGGATAATGCCTTTGAAGAACAAATAGCGTTTCAAAGAGCGCTAAAGGAATATGTGTCGTCAATAGACCCAACATATGCAAAAGAACAGGAAGAATTTTTTGTTGCATTCTCTGGAAGTTTTGGTACTAAGCATGTTACACCAAGAAGTTTAACATCAAGGTGCGTCGAAGCCTATCGAACTACTTAGCAGTATTATTAGCTTTCTTATGAACATACATAGCTCACTAATTAAAGTTATTCTAGGTACTAAAGTAATTAGCCATTTTATTTAACTTCATACAACTTTATATTAATAATATTGTAATATTGTTATATAAACTAATTTACAGGTATTTGGGTAATCTAATATGTGTGGAAGGAATAGTCACAAGGGTGTCACTGGTAAGACCAAAGGTAGTAAGGAGTGTCCACTACTGTCCTGCTACAAAAAAAGTTATGGAAAGGAAGTACACAGATCTTACGTCTTTTGAAGCTTTTCCTACTACTGCTATTTATCCTACTAAGGTAAAATTTACAATTGAATTAAACCATGTTGGAGAGAAGTACTTAATTTATATTGGAACATGTCTGGCTTTTAAGACAACAAGTTATGTATTACTTATTAGATTGATACTTTTAGTTTTAATTAAATAATTTCAAATTCTAACAGTAAAAAATACATTTCTACAACACAACACTAAGAATCTGTCTCTATTGTTTATTTGTATGTGTAGTGATTTGGTGTGTCCCTATTATTTATTTGAATATGCTTTTATATACTAGTTGAAATAAAAATACTTATAATTTCTAGGATGATGAAGGCAACCCACTAGAAACTGAATATGGTTTATCCAGATATAAAGACCACCAGACCCTCACAGTACAAGAGATGCCTGAAAAAGCTCCTGCTGGACAGCTTCCGAGGAGTGTCGATGTGGTCTGCGATGATGATCTAGTGGACATGTGTAAGCCGGGAGACAGGGTACAGATTGTGGGCAACTATAGATGTCTACCGTCAAAGCAGGGCAGTTTTACAGCTGGCACTTTTAGGTAAGTTTGGACTTATTTTAAATTTTCATCTTAATATAATTTTTAAGTGCAATTATTGTTTGATTCTTAAGAAAGACCTGCTCTATATTTGTTTTTTTTTTTAATAGTTAATTGTGCATGTTGCTTTGTAAAGATTGAATTACGGGAAGTGAAATCTGAACTATTAACAAAATCCTTCCTACTAATATTATGAATGCGAAAGTTTGTGAGGATGTGTGTGTGTTTGTTACTCTTTCACGCAAATACTACTGAACCGATAACAATGAAATTAAGCACACATATAGAGGGTAACTTGGATTAACAAATAGGATAGGTTTTATTTTGGAATTCCCACGGGAATGGGAACCATGCGGGTTTTTCTTTGAAAACGCGGGCGAAGCCATGGGCGGAAAGCTAGTATCCTAATATTTTAACAATGAACAAATGAATTTTCATTTAAAATTCCTGATCTCTCATTTGAAATTACTTGCTTTTCAGAACAATCCTAATAGCCAACAACGTGACACAAATAAACAAAGAAATGAATCTCAACATTACATTAGAAGACATAAAGTTATGTAAGCGACTGGCGAAGCGCACAAATGCAGACATGTTTGAATTGTTAAGCAAGTCCCTAGCACCTTCGATACATGGTCACGATTTTATTAAGAAAGCCATATTGTGTCAATTACTGGGAGGAATGGAGAAGATACTGCCTAATGGAACAAGATTAAGAGGGTAAGGTACTTTGGTTATATATTTTTAAGTGAAACTTTCGTAAAGTCGCGTCATGGAAATACGTCACGTGATGAAGTAAGGCGACGAGTTTGGTGTCTGAATCTTGCCAAAGATGTTTCACTTCTGACATGTATGCTCGACACAAGCTCTGTCTTTTTTTTTAAATTTCTCTTGATTTAGAGTAGGTTGTTTTGAGGATAGTAAAATATAAAATTAAAATTTATTTATCTTTTCTTTCATCGCATAATGTATAAAACTACCATTTTAAAACCGTATTCTAATTGCCCGTATTTGACAGTTTACGTGTCATATAAATTTATAAAGAATAGAAAAAATTCGATCACGAGGCGGGACTCGAACCCACATCTTTTCGCGCCATTCCGGGGCGGATGCCTGACCAACTCAGCCACTCGTGACCCGCCAGAGCAATCGAATTTATTCTATTCTTTATAAATTTATATTTATAAAGCATTTGAATGCCATAAAACCAAAAATATAAATTCAATAAAAGTTTACGTGACATTTTAATATTATCGTGTAATACTTTATTGGACGGATAAGTTTTATCCAAGCATTGAAAAATCGGTCCTTATTACTATTAAAAAATAAATAAAAATATTTCCAGTGACATCAACATTCTTCTCATTGGTGATCCATCGGTGGCCAAATCCCAACTCCTGCGCTATGTGTTGATGACAGCCCCCCGAGCGATCACCACCACTGGTCGAGGGTCCTCTGGTGTTGGTCTCACTGCTGCTGTTACCACTGACCCGGAGACTGGTGATCGAAGGTAATACATGGATTTTGAAGTGAAAACTTCTTTAGCGGCGTTGGGTATAAAATCTTAAACTCTCGTCAGGACACGTGACCTGATCGAAAAAGCGTAAGACGGATGGATATCAATCATGCTCAATGTTAATAATCAAGTTTTCACTTCTGCCGGCACTCCCGGAGTGCAACCCGTCTTTTTTTTCTCTGAATGTTTTAAATGGAGTTCAAAGTTGAATGTAACTATTTATTTTCGGCTAGCTTTCCGCCCACTTTGTCCAAAATTATATACAAAAAAAAATACCTTGATATTCACTATGCATTAAAAAAACCGCATCAAAATCCGTTGAATAGTTTTCAAGATCTAAGTATACAGTCACACAGACAGCGAAAAGTGACTTTGTTGTATACTGAAATGTAACATGCGCAAAAACTGTTGTACATTATTTCTTAATTCATATTTTTTTTTATTTCAAACTAGCGGTCCGCCCCGGCTTCGCCCGTCGTACATATTTACGTTTTGTCTACATAAGAACCATCCTCATACTTCAAGGAATATAATAAAAAAAGAATTATCGAAATCGGTCCACCCGTTCACGCGTGATAGCCCAGTCATATTAGGGGTTTCACCTCGGAATGAAAGATAATAAGCTGGAAATTGGTAAAAACCTTTGTTTTGTTACCCTAAATATTGTCTCAAAAGTCACAAATGCTATCGTGTCCGCGTCTTAAGATATTGAAGGTCAAAGGTCACAAAAAACGATTTTTCGCGAATATCTCGGTTCCTATTGCTTAAATGATATTTTAACCTATTATGAAAGTTGTAGAGTATAAAATTCTCTACAACTTTTGTCTAAACTTTTTTTTTATACGATCAGCCGTTTTTGAGGTAGAGCGCGAAGAGTGCGCAGCGTACAGTCATATATGAGCTAATGCAGGGTCAAGCGTGAGTTACGGTTATCAGTACGTTGTATAAAGTCAATTATTGACAAAAAAATTATAATTATTAAGCAATGCCCATTATTTCTGTACTTATTCTTAATTATTTATATTTAATTATTCAACTATAGTATATTATTAATTCTGGATTATCTATTTTAGTTATATTTTAAAATAAAAAGACAGTAAGGAAATGTACTTTAGATATTATACCTTTATTTATCATTAAATATGGCATGTTATACATATATTAAAATGTGAGTTTAAATATTAAAATAATTTGTGAATCGAATGAAATTGCGAATGGAAGCTAGTTATCTTCTTCTTCGTCGTCTTCTTCTTGTTGTCGGTCTAAAATATTCAATTCATTTTCATCATCCTCATTATCGGTCATATTCATTTCCAAACCTTCTAGAATTTCAGGATCGTATGTGCTTTCTTCATCGGGATTACTTGGATATAGTGGAACGTTGAGGCAAGCTTGTCCATTGCACTGGCCACAAGCTAAAGAACATAGTAGCCCTGATTTTCTGCATCCACAGCGGGAACCACAACCATTTTTGCAATTGCAAAATATTGTGTTTAGTAGTTCGGCTGGTGCTGGAGGTAATAACGTTGTTATGGGCTCCAGGATTTCATTTTCAAGCTTCCAGCCCCATTCTTGAGGTTCTAAGTTCTTCCCTAGCCACATTTGAATCTGGTAGTAGACACGATTGATATGTTGACGGGCTGCTACACTTGTTGGTGGAAGTGTTGACAATTGTACAGATTTATTTAGTATTTTAATATTTAAACTCACATTTTAATAAATGTATAACATGCCATATTTAATGATGAATAAAGGTATATCTAAAATATATTTCCTTACTGTATTTTCATTTTAAAATATAACTAAAATAGATAATCCAGAATTAATAATATACTATAGTTGAGTAATTAAATATAAATAATTAAGAATAAGTACAGAAATAATGGACATTGCTTAATAATTATAATTTTTTTGTCAATAATTGACTTTATACAACGTACTGATAACCGTAACTCACGCTTGACCCTGCATTAGCTCATATATGACTGTACGCTGCGCACTCTTCGCGCTCTACCTCAAAAACGGCTGATCGTATAAAAAAAAAGTTTAGACAAAAGTTGTAGAGAATTTTATACTCTACAACTTTTATAATAGGTTAAAATATCATTTAAGCAATAGGAACCGAGATATTCGCGAAAAATCGTTTTTTGTGACCTTTGACCTTCAATATCTTAAGACGCGGACACGATAGCATTTGTGACTTTTGAGACAATATTTAGGGTAACAAAACAAAGGTTTTTACCAATTTCCAGCTTATTATCTTTCATTCCGAGGTTGACCCCTTTTTTTACCTAATTTCACTGGGCTATGATGCCGTGACAACGCGAAACGGGTTTCATTTTTATATATGTATATAGATTTATATGAGTTAATTCTGAGTTGCCACACGATCTTGTTAAATCTCTCACAGATTAGAAGCCGGCGCCATGGTGTTAGCGGACAGGGGTGTAGTGTGCATCGACGAGTTCGACAAGATGTCTGACATCGACAGAACGGCTATACACGAAGTGATGGAACAAGGGCGGGTTACGATCGCTAAGGCGGGGGTACACGCGGCGCTGAATGCGCGCTGTTCTGTGTTGGCTGCAGCTAACCCGGTGTATGGACGGGTGAGTACACAGCTTAATGAAGTGGTCCTTACCGCTGCAGCTGTAAGTTGCGTGACAAGTCTTTTGAATTATGTAGATGCAATAATAAAAAGTAAGAGCGTGCGTGCCAAGCACACGAGTCAGACGTGAAACTTCTTTGACAAGATTCAAAGATACGAAAATCGTAGCCTCTCCATGACGTAACGGTATTGACATGACGCGATATTGATATTTTACTCTAAACACTCCAAAATAAGTTTCACTTCAAAAAGTTAAGAGAATCTTTGTACTAGAAAAAATGTTAAAAAACAAAAATGATACAGAAGCCCTGGAACGGTGGCACCACTATTTACGTATTTAAAAAAAAATCACCATTTGATTCCCTCTTATTTTCTTTGACCTAGCTATTTTTGTTTTTTGTGTGAATCAGAATATTTTCTACTATGTACAATGGGAAAAAGTCGTAACTACGAAGCCGAGTCGTAACTTAACTCAGAATTGCATGTGCATGTGTGTTTGTTGTCAAATTAAAATTATTATTTATAACATGTTGTTTCAGTATGACCAATACAAAACGCCAATGGAGAACATCGGGCTCCAAGACTCGTTGTTATCTCGTTTCGATCTGCTCTTCGTGATGCTGGACATCGCGGACGCGGACCATGATAATATGATCTCGGAGCATGTACTGCGGATGCATCGATATAGGTTTGTATTCGAATTGGGCACTTAGTTTTATCACACCCCGGACACTCCATACAAAATTACCGTTTTGACAGTCACACTGTAGAGACTGCAAATGTGTGTGTTAACGCTTTATGATAATGGTTGGCACATTTTTGACTAGCGTAAAAAAAAATTCGCGTTTTTCTGATGAAATACATCCGTAAACAGCACAATATCTAACCATTTTCTACGAAAAACGATAATCACAAATCCAAAATAATAAAATTACTTTAAGTCAATTTGATTAATGTTGTCAATCTTTGTTGCGTATCGTCCCTGTAGAAAAATGTGGACCATTTTTAGACTGATCGTGCGGGGGAGGTAAGTGTTTAATTTTGGCGGGAGGCGGAGAGTGTCCGTTCTGTAGCGTTTAGCTACTATTATGTATTCTGTAGTTTTATACTAGTTGGTACAGTTCGATTCAAACTTAATGGCGGTTCGGAAGTTAGGTGCAGGTGCGTGTGCGAGCGCACACGTCCCTTAACGTCCCGCTAATACCTAAAATTGGTTTCTCCGCATCGGATCGTACGATATTCCGAGCCGCCATTCAGTTTGAATCATACTATATCAAATGTATGTGAAAAAAATTACCTGGGTTTTTTGTTGTGAATGAAGCAATTTTTTTTTACTTGAACCCCTTCTTTTAAGTGCCTTCGATAAATTTTAAGCTAATTTATCAAAGGTTAATCTAAAGCTATAACTATACACAAAATAGACTTTATTGATCTTTACCAGTTCGGTTTTATAATTTTATCAATACAATTTCATTTTATACAGGAATCCAAAAGAACAAGACGGTGAAGTGCTGCCAATGGGTTCATCAGTGGACATGCTGTCAACAGAAAATCCTGATAATGATGATGTTGAGGTATTATAAATAGATTTAAAAGTATTGTTGGTTGGAATGAAAAGAAAATAAAATTATATCTCAAATAATCTATACAGTGTTTCACAATTCAATATTTGTAGTTCTTTTTTTAATTTACGAATTATGCTCGTCACTCACATTCGCGTACGAATGTTTCTACACAATTGAGTGACCCAGGTAACGTATAGCAATTAATAAATTACATAGTCATTTTTTTAAGTGAAAACTTCTTTAGCGGCGTTGAGCACTTTTTCTGTAATGGGTATAAAATCTTAAACTCGCGTCAGGACACGTGACCTGATCGAAAAAGCGTAAGACGGATACCATTCCAAAATATCAAACATGCTCAACGTTAATAATCAAGTTTTCACTTCTGCAACCCGTCTTTTTTTTTTATCTATATAATTATAAAAATTTCGAATAAAAATACCCTATTTTTACAATGCTGTGTTCTATCATTTCCCTGCCAAAATCCTCAACTAAATCCAGTATTTATAACCCATTCTAGGACTCCACGGACTCAATATACGAGAAATACGACCCTCTGCTCCATGGTCGAACCCGCAACAAAAAGGACCAGTACTTCAGCACCAAGTTTATGAAGAAATACCTGCATATAGCCAAGCTGATGAAGCCCAAGCTGACCCAGGAGGCGTCTGATGCGATAGCTGATGAGTACACCAAGTTACGGAACCAGGATATGATGGAGAGCGATGTGGCCAGGGTACATCCTTCAATTTTAGAAATTAATGGTCTTACCACAAAACAATTTAAACTCAGTCTAACTTTAAACACAGTGAAATACGACAAAACCAGATTAAAGAGAACCCGCGCTTAAAGTTAAACCCTGTCTAAAGTTTTTTGTGATAAGACAGTAAAGATTTTAACTGATTTTACACGCGATTTATAGTAGGAGAGCCCACGATGCCATAATATTTCCAGTTTTAGCGGTGGCGAAGCATTTTTTTTTTATTTTAAAAATTTAAAAAAGAAAAAAAGTTGCATGGAATTAGTCAAGCGCGTTAGATATTGATATTTTGCATTCCCCAGGACGATTTAGGTGGTTAAGTCATTCCCTGTTAGTTTTAATGATCGGGTAAGAACTTCCGAAAATTAGGTGGTAACCGATAGGTCGGAAGGTAGTTGAGCTACATCATACTAGCTTTCCGCCCGCGACTTCGCCTGCTTTGTCTGAAACCCAATAAATTATATACTAAAAACTTCCTCTTGAATAATTGTATCTAACAAAAAAACCGCATCAACACCCATTGCGTAGTTAAGAAAATTTAAGCACACAAAGGAATATAGGGACAGAAAAAGCTACTTTGTTTTATACTATGTAGTGAAGTAAAATTTTAATAAATAATCATTCCTCAGCACAAATTCAAACATATAACTAAATATTATATATTTTATTCCAGACACAACCAGTAACAGCTCGTACATTAGAAACACTGATTCGTCTGGCCACAGCACACGCAAAATGTCGCCTCAGTTTCCAAATAACAGAAATGGATGCACTATGCGCTATTGAACTTGTTCACTTCGCGTACTTTAAACGGGTAAGCAGGCACTTTGCTACTATTTACTTCATAATTAGCTACCCAACAGAAAAATCTCATTTATTTAATTGCATTCTAGGTTCTAACAAAAGAAAAACGTCGCAAACGTCGCGCGTCATCAGGTGACGAAGCGTCGGATAACGAGACGACGCCCTCACAACCACGAGCCAAACGATCGAGACGGACGGTTAGTATATGTTTTAAACTTGGTCGTACATAACTTGTTTCGTTTCTAAAAATAGATATATCTTAATATATATAAATCTCGTGTCACAATGTTTGTCCTCAATGGACTTCTAAACCACTTAACCGATTGTTGTAAAATTCGCACACTATGTGCAGTTCGATCCAACTTGAGAGATAGGATAGTTTAAACATGTAGGTACCACGGGCGAAGACGGGGTGGACCGCTAGTTAATTTTTAAAAATTTGCAGTATAGAAACATACATTTGCATTACATATATTTTTTTATAATCCTAAGAATGCAGGTATCTTAGATACTTTCGCCGTATTTGCATTTTGCAGACATTTTTAATGTATGTTTTTTACCGAATAAGTGACCATTTTAACTTATTCGGCATTCGTTATATGTATTCTAAATCTCAAAAGTATCCATATTAATACATACTTAAATATAAACAGCAGAAAGACGGCGAAACAGATCCCTACGAGTTTTCGTCAGACGAAGAAGCACAGGCAGTACTTCGGAGGGCGCATACAGCCAGACAAACAGACGCAGAACCTAAGAAACCCTCGCAAACCACTGTTATTGAGACCAATAGGTAATTTTATTATTAAGCACCTAACAAAATATAATGAGGCAATGTTAAACATGAAAATATCGAGTTATGAGCTTAAAAAAGTCATATTTTTTTAAAGATAGGAATACTAACTTTTACTTAATTAATAATTTAAATTAAATTAAGTTTTCCTGAATTATCGTTTATTGCTCTCCTATAATATTTAAATGCATTCAAAAAATGAATCAATCAATCGCATTGAGGTAATAACACACTCGCCTATTAAAAAATCGTTAATATACAGTTTCTATAAAAAAAATATTGTCTATTATATTGCTCACTAGAAATGTGTCCGTTATACAAGTTTTGAGTTTTTATTGTCTCCCAAATTCCCACAAATAACTTAATACTATTAAATATCAAATTTTTATTCCAGGTTAACAGATTTCAAGTCAGCGCTTCAACAACTATTCCGAGAAGAACGAGCCAATTCCCTCCCACTAGAGAGAATAACAACATACGTGAATGAAAAGTATTCACACGCGATATTTAGTTCTGGGGAAATTACAGCTGCTTTAGAGCGGATGACACAAGACAACCAAGTTATGATGGCAGACGATATTGTGTTTTTGATCTAGTGTTGCCAGTTTATGTTTAATAAAAATCAATATTAGAAAATGTTGTTTGTGTTTATTTTGGAGAATTATAAAAAAATCAACAAATGATTAATTGAAGAGTGAGTTAACTCATTCCTACTTCATAGAATAACAATGTATGTGAATGAAAAGTATTTGCAAGCTGTTCAGTTCTGGAGAGGTTACAGTTACTTTGGAACGGATGACACAAGACAACCTAGTGTTGTCAGTTTATGTGTGTTTAGTATTGCTATGTGGGTCTGTGGTATTGCCAGTTTAGTAAGTGTAATAAATATCAAGTTTGACATGCTGTGCGGTTTATTTTGGAAATTAATGGAAAAATCCTACTAATTAGGAAAGGTTTAGTTAGTCTCTCCCACTCAATTGAATAAAATGAATGACTAGTATTCTAATTTCTAATGAATCAAGATTTATATGTCCTGTTTGGTTTATTTTCATAGAAGAATCTGTGCCATCAATCGTCATTTGTATTAACCTTGGTATTAACTTATAAATTACATAGACTGGCTCTAAGGTAGAATTTGTTATGTATCTTGATTATTGATTTTAATCTATTTTTGTAATGTTTAAACATGTTAAGATTGTGTAGCTCTAAATGTTTGTAATTTAGATGTAAGAATCTGCCTTATTTTGTGCCTACCTAACTGATAAGTTAATCATAACTGTTTTTATTGTATTTTGTTAAGTGATTAATAAATCTGAATCGAAAGGAATTTTTTTTATTTATTGCATAAATATTCCTTAATTAAATAAATAATGATATTTATTACAAGACTAGCTTTCCGCCCGCGTTTTCATACCCGTATAGTTCCCGTTCCTGTGGGATTTCCGAGATAAAACCTATCCTATGTGTTAATCCAAGTTACCCTCTATATGTGTGCTATTTCATTGTAATCGGTTCAGTAGTATTTGCGTGAAAGAGTAACAAACACACACACATCCTCACAAACTTTCGCATCTATACATATAATAAATCTGTAGAAGGGTCAATTCTGTACATTGAAAATATTGAAAAAATAAATAGCAGGGGGTGTTTCTGGATCGATACCAAACCCAAATATGTGATTAAAAAAATTTTTGTCTGTCTGTCTGTCTGTATGTGAATTGTGAAGACATCACGTGAAAACTAACGGTTCGATTTCGATGAAACTTGGTATAATAATTATACCTTATTATCCTGGGCGTAAAATAGGATACTTTTTATCCTGAAAAAATACGAAGAAAAAAAATAATCTTAATTTTTCAGTTTTATCCATAGACGTTGTTCTGTAGAGTGTAGAACCGCGAACACACGTTGGGTATTATTATAGGCCTAGCCGTATTTGATGCCAATAGATATTTATAAGATGTTATTGTCAGAGTTACTCAAAATGAAGAAATAAACCATCCACGCGAAGACCGACATCCGCGCGGACGGAGTCGCGGGCGGAAGCTAGTTTATAATATTAGTTTAGTTAGTTACTTTTACGCAAAAGTTATACAGAAAATAGTTCAGTGACATGCTTTCGATAGATTAATGAAAAAAATGTGTCTACACTTAAACCATCTCAAACATCGTGAATAAAAAGGAAAAGCATAACAGCTAAAGAGCTTATTATATCCTGAACTAACGGGCTGATTCGGGTAGATAGAACCTAGTGAACGCAGGGATTAGGTACATACTACATGTCCAATTGTTATATTAATCTGTGAAATTGGTCTTGCAGTTCCCGAAATTAACGCGTTCATACATACTCTTCAATCTTATATAATTAGTATAAAACTGTGTGATATAAGTTGCTATTATAATGCATGTCTTAAAATATCTGCCCTATGTGGTTTTTGATTCCTCTATGAACATAATCTAAGATCTATCCACACACTATAATTAAGAGCAGTCCATATCTAACCAAACCAAATACCGGAGTGCAAATTTTACTATTAGGTATTACTTAAATTTTTCCGCCATTTTTTTATTGAAGTGAAACTTCTTTATCGGGGTTGGAAAAAAATTTAGTGTAACATTTTTTCGTTACGCGTGACATTTTTCCGTTACGTGCCATCTTTTTCTTATCCCTACCACGCGTGATTCGACTTATTTTTGTAAAGTTGAATATAGTAAATTATTTTTTTGAAAAATAAGGTCATAAAGAAGTTTCACTTCTTACTTGTGTACACTAGTACACGCACACATTTTTTTTTATACGACAGGCTCTAGGGCGTCGCAAATGAATATACATACATAAACTCGCAAACGTAACCCTCCTTCATTTGCAGTTGGGTAATATCCCTAACCACTTAAAAATCTTTATCTATATTGGTTTGTATTGCGAAGTTAGTAAAAGGTTTGAAAATTAAAACGACAAGGTAAATAATGTACTTTTTATTTTGTTATCTTAATAAAAATTTTCAGTATTGTCACATTCTTTGTACATATATTCATAATCAGTTACACATATATGACATATTCATTTATGTGAATTCCTAATATTATGTACATTGTACGTGTAGGTATATTTGCAGCACACTTGCTTCCAAAACTCATGTAGTAAAAACAGTTCTAATAAATAAAATACAAAAATAATTAATGTACTTTATATCCTCATTTCCTCTGTTTTCCTTTACTCTTCCCAGCATTTCCTTTGTTATTCCCAAACTTATTGAACTTATTAAATTTCCCGGCAAAAGCTCTTGGATTTTTATTTCTAGAATCTTGATTCCGTCCTTGAAATTTGCCGCCATCTTTGTTTGGAAATCTTTTACCTTGAAACTTTCCACCATCCTTGTCTGAAAATCTTTTCTTTCCTTGAAATTTTCCACCATCTTTGTTATTAAATCTATTTTTCCCTTGAAATTTATCAGCTTTCCCTTCATTATCTTGTTTTCCTTGGTATTTCTTTTTGAGTTTCTTGTCCAGTCGCATTTTCTTGAAGCCTCTCGGTTGTTCACTATCATCCGATTTTCTTTTCCTTGATGGGTGTGGTGTGAAAAGATCTGAAATTTGATAAAAATAATTCTTAAAAATAATATGCAGGATTGGATGAAGGATTTCTGGCAACAATTTCTTTTTTTTTAATATTCAAAGGTAATCTATACTAATATTTTAAAGCTGAAGAGTTTGTTTGTTTGAACGCGCTAATCTCAGGAACTACTCTGGTCCGATTTTAAAAATTCTTTCGGTGTTAGATAGCCCATTTATCAAGGAAGACTACCTATAGATCATCACGCTAAGACCAACAGGAGTGGAGCACGGGTAAAACCGCAAGGCACAGCTAGTAAACAAATATAATTATTAAAATAACTACCTTGTTCAGGTTCAGCCCCAACTTCTTGTCTATAATAATCTGCATCATCGTCTTGTTCTTCTGCATTCTGAGTTTCAGCCGCTGCTAACTCCATTAACCTAAAATACAATATCAGTTTAGCATCCTGCTTGCTAATAATAATTGTAATCTATTACATATAATAAAATCGTAGGAAAGTCAAAACTGTACATTGAATATTCTTTTAAAAGAATACTTGGGGCGTGATCTACAATAGATACCAAAGCCAAAAATATAGCTTTTAGAATTTTTGTCTGTTTGTCTGTATATATGTCCGGGCTAATCTCAAGAATAACTGCATAGATTTACTTCAAATTTGGTACAGAGATAGCTTGACTCCACCCGGAAATCCCACGGGAACGGGAGCTCTTCGGGTTTTAATACGCGGGCAAAGCCGCATGCGGAAAGCTAGTATATTGTAATATAAAAATAACAATCCTATTGATCACTTACCTTTGATTCTCAGTCAGTTCTTTCTTCTTCTTGATTCCTTCTAGAGCCTTCTGTTTCAACTCTTCCTTCTCTTTCTGTTTCCGTTTAACATTCTCTTCTTGTTGTGATTTCCGTTTTTCCTTTAACTTCCTGCAATTTAAAACAAAAACGGCTAGAAAAAATTCAAAAAATCTTTGTAAAAAAGCTAAATTTTTTATGTCAGGCTAATCCAGCTGACTATCTCGAATCTTGTGCACTCCACAAATTAAATACCTTAGAACAGCGAAGGGATATTATTGATATGATGCTCTTTTATGATATTGTAAACAATAAGTTGGACTGCCCGAATATTCTCAGCAATATATCTATTCAGGCGCCATCGCTCCGCACTAGACACACACACTTATTCAGAGTACCGCATGCATCAACCAAGCATCTGCAACACTCAGCTCTTTTTCGTTTGCCAGATATATATAATAAGAAATTTTCTAATGTGGACATATTTAAGACATCTCGCTCAAATTTTAAAAAAGAAATCACTTTTTCCAATAATTCATAATAACTATTATATAATATAGGTTTCAGTACTTAATTTTTAGTTACTTAAAGTACATACATACATACTCTCATTCACACACTCACTCACAACAGACTACACACCATACCTACACCTACACTCATCACAATAGTATTTTGTTTATTATTTTAACGTATATCTTTTCCTCCTACTTTCTTACTCAATTTTCTTTGTCACATGTTTATTATAATAATTCTATTAATGGAATTCCTTTTTATTGGCGTATTGTTCAATTATTATGTAATTATTGTAAGAATAGCTGTAAGGAATCAGAAATAAATAAATAAATAAATAAATAAATAAATAAATAAAATTATAATACCTAATTACTATAACTATGGTCCAACTTCCAATGTTATTAGAATACGATCTTTTGATAGCAAACAGGTTAAATCTTAATATATATAAATCTCGTGTCACAATGTTTGTCCTCAATGGACTCCTAAACCACTTAACCGATTATAATAAAATTCGCACACCATGTGCAGTTGGATCCAACTTGAGAGATAGGATAGTTTAAACATGTAGGTACCACGGGCGAAGCCGGGGCGGACCGCTAGTATGATGTAAATTGTAAGCAAATAGTAACGTTGTCATACCGCGAGAATCGAATGATGTATACAAATTATGTTGCGTAATGCAATTCGGTATCCAAATAGCATTTGAACCAAATTATACCACTTAATTTCATTAATTCCATACCTCTTCTCTTCTCTCTTCTTTTTAATGAATGCCTTTTCTTCTTCTGTCTTCTCTACAAGCTCGTGGAATAGAACCTCTCCATCCATAAGACCATCTTCAACCTAAAAAAATATTTTGGTTATTTATATTGTAACTTAAAAAAAATAAATTTTATGCTTTCTTAGTTTGCTTTAACAAAAAATAATAAAGGTATTTGACTACTGTTTAAATAGAATTGAAAATAAACAAGCTATTTTTTTATGCTGTTTTATATGTAGAAAATACACTTTAGTATGTTTCAGTGAAAAACGAACAATTAAAAAAAAATTAATCAATCAACTTTTACATGTAAATAATGATAAATTACAAGAAAATAAATGTTTCAATAAAATTAAAGTGCATGGTCTTTGTAATCTTTATAATCATGTACCTTTATTAATTGCAATGTCATCCTCGGTCCCAATTCTACCAATCTGATTGCCGATTGTGAGTTCTCCGCAGCACCTCTAGAGGCCAAACTCTGTGGTAGGGTCACTTGGTTGTTTGCGTCATCTTCGAACTCACTCTCTGATAAAAGTGCTGCCCTGAAATATTAAACAAAGTTATAAATGCTTAAAATTTTCCAAAAAGTTCAGGGAAGTAAATAAATGATTTTTGTAACAAGAAAATGAGCGTAAGAGTCAAGCATAGGTATCAGAAGTGAAACTTCTTTGCAAAGATTTGCAGATACTAAAATCGTTGCCTTCCTCCATGACCAGACGCAACCTTGTTATATTACTCTCAATGCGCTTAAAGAAGTTTAACATAATAAAAATTAAATTTTGTAATGTTGCATGTAATTTAATGGAAAAATAAAAATAGTAACTTACTTATCAAAAAACTCTGAAATATCCTTACAGCGATTGAGGTTTGGAATTTTTCCTTGCACCATCTAAATAAAAATAGATTGTTATTACAATAAATTTGAAGATTTCTTTGACTATGTTGAATAAAATACATTATTGTTTGTTTGTTTTGGTAATTTATTGTGATAATATAATGTAATTTATTGTGATGATTTTTTATAACAATAAAATTTAACATTTACCTTTTTAATTCCTTTGTTCAAACCAACAGGGATTGCTCTTATCACATAATGCCTAAAATCTATCAACTTTGTAGCTGGATTATAATTCATTAGAACACAGCGTCTGATGTTTTTTAACTTTACCTGTAAAAAATAAAAATATTTAGATATTTTAATTTGGTTTCAATTTTAATTATTTTAATTTTTAATTGGTTTCAAATACAGGGTTACTTGTAAAATACCAGCAACCTTGCAAATGTGTTTGTAACACTGGACAGGAATGTTGTTACTTATGATGTTAGCTATCTTGTCCTGCGAATTTGGTGGTGTTTTATAAGTAACCCTGTATATTCATATGAAGGAAAAAGTTATTGAGTAATAAATTGATTGTATCATGGTTTGGATAGTGAAAAGAACTGCCTTTTCTATTAAATAATATCAATAATATAACATAGAGAAATTAAAAAGTAGGGTAAGATGGATAAAAATAAAAATTTTTTAGAAATAAATATTATTTAAAGTTGGTAATATTTTCTATAATCTTACACATTATGTAATTGCTATATTTATAAGCTGAAATAACTTACAGTAGTGATATTGATTGTAGGGAACATATTTTGGAACATTGTAGCCATGAGTTTCATGTGCATTCCTTCTCCGGAAAAGCTATTGAGGACTATCAATGGTGCATTTTGGAAGGCTCTGGCATTCACATATTGTTTTCTGAGCGATGACACTACATCTCTTGATAAACTGAACTATAGTTTTATGAAAATAATAAATTAAATTGTATAATCAATTAATTATATATTAGCAGCAACAGAAAAGTCTATTTAATTATAAAATCACAAAAAGTCAAGTTTACAGGAGTTAAATAATAAATATTAGTCAATAAATTATTATATTCATTTTCAATAGGCAAAGATAAATTTAGTTAATTAAATACAAGGAAACAAGACAGAATGATATAAGTGTGTGTAAAAAAGAATATTCTTACATTATGAATTCTGAAAGTAAGTGTTGGTCCACGGGGCAATCTAGCCAGTCTCATGTACGAACCCAGCTCTGTTTCTGTGAATACCATCATATGTGACACATGCAGATATCCAGACACTGACAAGAAATCCTTAATAGTGTTTTTCTTTCGCTCCTTAAAGGTAAAAATAACATGTAAAACGCATGATCTCATATACTCTCATGCAATTATTAAATTAACAGCTTAAATATCACGTAAAACACATAAAAACAAGACATAATTTAATCAAAATATTACCTTTAATTGTGATGCAGTAAATGGTTCCATTATTTTTCTAAAATCTTTTGTAAGATCCATGAGATCTTTTGAACATTGTCCTCTGTGAATTACGAAGGAATGCGGAGCTTTTACTACATGCTCTGGTTCAAGCGCTTGCTTAGTGGCTGTATTCTTTTTAACACATTTTCCCTTACGTTTACCCATAGTGAAATAATTTTATTTTAACAATATAAACGATGGTCTCGGAACGTAAACAAAACGTGCGTATTTGAGGTTAGAAATACTGTCACAGTCACATTGACGTTGACGTCGACGAAGACCAATGATTTTTTTTTAATGTGTTTGTGTTCATATGGGAGCAATTTGAGCAAAGTATTTTAAATATTCGAGAAACCACACTGCGTTAGTTTTCATCACGATTACATTAGATTTGCGCTACGATTGGCACTATATATAAATTATAATGATGAACTAGCTAAATTTGATCCGCTATCAAACTATAATTATTAAAAAGTACGACATACCACAGAGCAAGTAATATAGGTACTACTACATACTATAAGTATTTCATATTTGTGAATTATTATCCCTGGTAATAGTCACAATGCTAGTGTTGAGTCCTTGGTTGAGTCTATAAATATTAATTGATCTTGTAACTTAGTTGCTTGACATGTACTATACACACAATATGCCAATAAAGAATTTATTTATTTATTTATAATTGAACTTATGAATATTAATATTAAAGGTATAACGGGTTATTGACAAATAAAAATGCTGCAAAACAAATCAAAACAGCTTTATTTCCTGCTGGTTCTTGAAATATCCCATACTTGCACATGAAACTAATCTAATTTACACAAGTCTCTTGCCCTATTGTTTGTTCACATGTCATATCCAAACCCTTATGTGAAACTAGAATGCTACATAAAATTGTCATTATGATTATTGCTGTGTACTTACATCACAATAAGGTCTACGAAAGAAAAAGTGAATCTCCAAAGGCTTTCGAAAAAATCTATATTAAGCTCACTTTAATGAATAGAATTTCTTCAATAATTATTACAATATAAACCTATTATAGTGCAATAAAACTTAATACTACGACTTTAGATAGACAGGAATTTGGTAACAAATGTGCTGGTTAAACTAAACGACATTCAAATATGCACCAATGAAAATAAAGGAATTTTTTTATTGGTTATTTAATGAACTGTGTTGATAATTTACAAATACATAGGTAATATTATAAGTTGGATGCAATATCGAGATAAAGCTGAGCAGTATAATATTTTTTAAAGTTAAAAAAAATCGTTTCAAAATGTACATTTCATGAAGCATTTGTTTAAAGGGACTGTATTGTGCAAAAAATAACTTCTCAAACACCATAAGATTTCAACATTAAGAGCAGTATTGTTTAATTTAAATTATCATTGATGAGCCCATAAAACATTTTACCAACTGCTCTCAAAATAAAAACATAAAGAACCTCATTAACATGTTTTAATAAAAAGGTAGAATAGAAGAAATTGTTACAAAATAAACAGATAAATGAAAAACAATTAGCAACCGTCAATGTCGAGGAACTATTCATTATACATAGAGCACCTACCACAAGTTGATTCCCTAAGCAACTCTTTTGGGCTTTCATTTCTCGATGTTTGAAAAACAATTGATAAGTATGATACAAAGAAGGTGGTCATAAATTCACTTCTAAATCATAAATTATAGTTATATTATTATGAAAAACTTGTGGTAGGTTCACGATATAGACAAAATGTTGTGGATCCAAGAATATAAAAAGCCCCTATTTACCCTATCAATTTAACTATTATCTATAGACCATCCTATTCTATCATTAGTTAAATACCATATTAATTTTAATAGAATAACCACAAAACCGTAGATTGCACATCCGATGCCAATGTATCCATCGACTAAGATTGACTAATTCTCTTTAATGGCAGTCAGACATGCTTAAAAACTTTAGTATTATTTGAAACGAAGACTTGAGATTTTATAGTATTGAACTTAAATTAGTACCTAGTATTTACTGACTTTCAATATAGTACTAAAGTTTTTCAAGTGTAAAAGTCGTACTATATATTAATATGCTGTTTAATTTGAAATTTATAACATTTGGATACGTGTTACATTAAAGGCCTTCTCTAATAAAATAATTTCGAACTCGTTTCGCGTATGACCAAAAATGTTGCCATACGAATAAATACTTAAAGTACGACACGTAAATTATTAAAAACATCGAAATTACTACACGTAATGATTACTTAGTCCCGCTTTGGGATATTCATGAGAATGAAGTGATACTTAAAGTGTAAACCTATAACTGTATTAGATACATAGCCGTATTAGTACACAATTTTGAAAGTGACATAAAAAGCTAAGAACACGCAAGTTTTAGTGAAAATTGTGACATCTACGATACACACGCAATATCTAGACGCGATAAATATACTATACGTATTACATCAAACTGTTTATACGCTAGTTAAATGTGGTTTTAAATGTATTAAGTAAATTGTCAAAACATTAATTATTGTGGCATGTGAGTTTTCGATGTTACAACCACAACATTAATCAAATGAAATATTAAAAAGGGCTATTTTTAGAACAGGTTGCACATTTCAATTATGAATTATAAAAATATGGATGTATTCGTTGTTTCATGCAGTTTTGCTGCACATTTGAGATTAACTTTTAATTATTTATAAAGGCGACAAGACCATAGAACATTTAGTTGTATCTATTACATCACACTGAAATTCATAAAATGTGTACCCTGATTCAAATTAAGCCAAGGTATCATCACAAGTATAATATCAATAAATAAACACAATGAAATGATAAAAAAAAAATATTGTAACAAACAGTAAGTAGTGTTGTTAGATTTTAAACAATTGATGATATTAAATATATCTATATATACTGACAGACAATTATTTTCTCTATATGTGCTTTAAATATAGCCATGGAAAAACCCTAAGAGATAAGCGTTAATAGCGTAACTATGGAGGTTAACACAAATAATCGATTTTCATAAAAAATTATGATTATTTGCTCAAACATTAATTGAGGTCAAACAAGCTTCAAAATGCAATTGAACCTTGAATTAATAGTGCCAGAATAGGGCACAGATTAAGACTTATTGCCTCGTTGTTAACCTTCAACTTTGGTGACACATATATTGGGGTTGCCAAGTTCAAAAATATTTGAACACCATTATTTGTTATCTGTGGTCGCCAAAGAGCAGGATATCTTGATACTAAGATGATGGTTGTATCACAAATGCGAGTGGTCGTTTTGTCGTTTAATGCTGATCCATCTGAAATACAATATAGACACATTATTTAACAGATTGTGTAGCAAAATATAAACAAGTCTGAAAGATATTGCCAATATAAATTAAATAAGAAGATAATATACTATCTGTGTAGTAAAATATAATTAAAACCTCATTTTATATCACTGGTATGTAAATTAATAAACAAAGTGTGTTTATTTATTCTTCAAAATGACAGTTGAGTAATTTTTAGCATGACTTTTGAATCTGGAGGCTAGAGAATAATTTAGGATACTCTTTCATAGAATAAAAAGAATTTTAAATAATAGAAAAAAGTCGATTTCGAGGCGTGATTCGAACCCGCGGTATTTAATGGCGGAAACACGCGGGTTACCCGCTTCGTGATCAAATGCCATAAAACTAAAATATCAAATTGTCAAACAACTTCCTAAAACCGCGCGAAACAGTCGCGGCCAGAAAACTAGTAAAAATATTAATGGTAATACACTCACTTGTTCTTGTCCGTTTGTCTCCTGGGACTTCATGACGTCTGGCAGGTCTGGCGGTGACGAGTATGGGGTCAGATCCAGGGCTTCAAATTCACCATTTTCTTTCCTGGAATAAAAGGGTTAAATGTATGAATGCAATTCTCATTGTTGTAATGAATATTTTTTTATGAAAAATAATGAAACTTGTCATAGCTTACATCATAAATTGTAAACTTTATTTGGATGTGGAATACAGCTTAGTTTCCATAACATTAGTTAAAAATCGTCTAAAATAAGATATGAGATGAATTTATTGTTCTATGGTACATTTTTTTCTCAATTTATCAGTTAATATGCATAACCAAAATGCAAAATTCTATATGATACAAAATTAGCCAGGTGAACTTTCTCTTGACTTTTTTATGGGGATAGTCGAATACACCCAGAGCTACAATGTCATCCATGACTCAACAAACAATTAAAAGCAAAGCAATAAAAATATCTCAAATATAAATTATTAGAGGGTAAATACTATGAGTAATTATATCTAAAAATAGTAAATACCATTATCTCTGTAATAATATATAACATAAATTATAACCTTTCTTTCTTTCTAAAGAAAATAATCAATGTGTATGGTCAAGATTAAATAATCTTATCAATACTCATTTAAAACTGGACATTGAACATATTAAATAAAAAATTATTAATAATAACATGTTTCTGATAAAAATGAGCATTATTATTAAATAAAATATATCTAAAAAGCCTTATTCTTACTTGTTAAATACCAACAGGCCTTTGTAAAAAGTATCATAAGCAACAGAGAACAAAAACACACTGACCATATGTTTCGATACATGACTGTGAACAGCATTACAATTTGACTATTTGTTATTTAGTATTATTATAAATTAAGAACCTTAGAGCAAGTCCGATAGGAGCAGGGCATTGTGCTTTAGCAGTCACAGAGGTCAAACCGTATTCAGCTAAGGTCTTTTCATCCTCCATCAACTGACTGTCCTTGTTGAATAACATTTGGCTGGGTGGAGCCACTTTTAGAATACCTGCAAAAACAATACATTACCTCTTAAACTATACAAACATTACAATGCTTAAACAAACACAGAAATTAATATATAGCTGAATATGATGAAAACATTAGCAAAATGATAATATTTTGCTGACTTGGACTTAATAAAATGCAACTATTTGCTTCAATACATTAACTTTGGAATTATGAGCACATTAAGTACATTTCTCTTTGATGCATGACGAAGAAAACACCGTGTAATACGCGATTTAAGCGTCAGACAATGTCTTGCAACTAAAAATAGATTTATTCTATAGTATTACAATACATACGCACCTTCAATCATTTTTTTCAGTTCTAATACAGTCGTTGTATCCTTTGCATCTGTGAAGATGGTTAACTTTTTTCGCCTAATCATTAAAAAGACATCCTGAAAACAAAAACCGTTTTGAGGTTACATATAGGGAATCGTCTATCTAACACCCACACAACGATTTCAAACAATAATTCAAGTTTTTCAGTACATGGAAAGTTTAAATATGATTCTCACCATGTTTAAATTATAATTAAAAACTATAAACTAGTTATTTTTATAAAAAAACGCTTTTAGGCGTACAAGCAAAATTAAATATCGGATGACAACTAAATAAATACAGATGATAAATATTTTTGTCGATGACTAGCCGAATCAGTTTAAAAATTATGATGTCCTTTTTAAAGAACAAAAAACAATTGTATTGTTTTACCGAGTTAATTTTATACCATTCAGAGGGCAAATAAAGTTTAACACAGTTATTTTTATTTGTGGGAGTGTAAATTATATTATTCAGACATTAAAGTTATTACCTAGCTAAAGTTAATGAACGAACGTTGAAATGTCACTTGGCGTCCAAAATTGAAAATATGTCTTGCTGTGTGTCTTGCAAGCTCGCTCTTGTGAAGTTTTCAAGTATTTATACCATAAATCTGCATTTACAAGTAAAATAAATTTAGAAAAAAATTAAAGACATAATTTATTAATAAACTCATGTGTTTGTGCATATATAAATTTATAATTATTACAAAATAATGTCATGTGTTTGATTGAAATTTTGGCATCTCAATTTGTGTATCTTTTGCTTCTATCCCAATAGGCATATTCATACAATTATCTTTAATATCTAAACAATGAATAATCCATGTATATCCGCATATAAGAACTTTAAATTTCTATGAGTTTCTGGTGAACTGTCCAACAATAACCGAATTATGTTTATTTATGTGCTGGTTTTCATTTTTATTACATAGTCATTTTACACGATGAACTCACAAATTTGTGTTAACTGCCACAACAAAAACGGCATAAACCAAACAAATAATCGCCTGGTCACTGAAAGTTGTGGCCATGTCAAGTGTATGAATTGTCTGCTGCAAGAAAAGTCTGGTTGCAATGCTTGTTCTGAAAGCAATGGTGTGCAGAAGGAGAATACTAGTGTCAATAACTCCTCCCAGGAAGAGGCTAAAACAGAATTGCCATTGGAGGTGCAAATAACAGAAGTAGAGGAAACTAAGAAAACTAAACCAGAAACAACGCACGTAAAAGTTGAAACAGGTAAGATGTTAAAATGAATAATAATAAAACTCAATTATAGTGTTGTTAACTATAACCACACAATAATATGTCTGCAATTTATAGCTTTGTCATAGCATTCCAATTGTAAAACATATGAAGCGTCTTTAGCTAAGAGTTATGAAGTTAATGGATATGCCATTGACAATTAACACCGCCATACATTGTTTTCTATATCCGAAGTGAATATTGTACAACAATTATTATTATTATTAGCCTTTGATCAGACTTTTGAAGACTTGTATGTATTACATATGGTAGGTTTTGTCCATTTTTGCAAGTCCATTTGCCAGTTGGCAAAGGCCTCCTCCAATCTCTTCCATTCGGACCTTTCTATTGGCACTCTACCCCCATTTTACAACAATACACATTACAAATCCGTACTAATATTATAAATGCGAAAGTAACTCTGTCTGTCTGTTACTCAATCACGCCTAAACTACTGAACCAATTTGCATGAAATTTGGTATGGAGATATTTTGATACCCTAGAAAGGACATAGGCTACTTTTTATTGCGAAATATGTACCTCGGGCGAAGCCGGGGCGGACCGCTAGTTAACCATATTTTTGTAGTTGTCAAATAAGAACTATTGACTAGAGTAGATCAACTGATTTTGATCATTCATTTTATATTTGAGGGATAGTACCTGCGGGTTGGTCCCATTTAAATTTTGTTTATTTAATTTTTTGTTAAAAAAGTAGTATTATGAAAGTGGGTTGATGTTTCTCTAATTTCTGCTGTTACCTATTGTCTTAATTTACATAAAACCTTAATCACTATAATAATAGACTGAAATTAACCTAATATATATATTAAATTATTAATACTAGCGGTCCGCCCTGGCTTCGCCCGTGGTACCTACATGTTTAAACTATCCTATCTCTCAAGTTGGATCGTACTGCACATGGTGTGCAAATTTTATTATAATCGGTTAAGTGGTTTAGGAGTCATTGTCACAGTCAAACATTGTGACACAAGATTTATATATATTGTAATATATATTATTAACCTAATATAATACGTATAATGCAGAAATTCTCACTCTCAGTGTAAAGTATTAAGTTTTCCTTCGATATATAAATATTATGATAATGTGTTTGTTTTGGAAAAAAAAATTCAATGTTGATATTGTGAGTCATAGTTAGAGATTATATTACTTTATTATTAGTCCGGGATCCATCGCCCATTTTTGCAAGTGATTACTATCAAGCTAATTTTTCGTGAGTAGCTTTATTTTGATGAGATGCCCAATAATTTCATGTACAAAACTCTCGATTGTGGTAGCTACCAGAGGAAACAAGGATAAAATATTTTGATTTGATGGTTCTCAAATATTAATTACTAACTGAATGTTTTTTTTTGTTCAATCTCAAGATAATTATCTAAATTATTCGAAAAAATATTTGTCCTACAAAATCTATGGTTTGATCAAAGAGTCCCCCTTTCCAATGTGTATCGATAACGAAGTCATCATAAATGATTACTAACCAGCTGATTTTTTTATTTTCACTTATTTAATACTTATATAATTCAACAGACATATTGTCCTACAAATTGCGTAATAAATATTTGAGAACCGTCAAATCAAAAATTTTTATCCTTGTTACCTCTGTAAGCTACCACAATCGAGAGTTTCGTACATGAAATTATTGGGCATCTCATCAAAATAAAGCTACTCACGAAAAATTAGCTTGATAGTAATCACTTGCAAAAATGGGCGATGTATCCCGGACTATATTGAAATGGATTTGGTAAATTTCCATTGCTGGAAAAGATTGTGTGCTAGAAAATATTTACACAAGTGTTATATCACTACATAGTATGTAAAAAACAAAGTCGCTTTCTCTGTCCCTATGTCCCTATGTATGCTTAAATCTTTAAAACTACGCAACGGATTTTGATGCGGTTTTTTGAAGTGAAACTTCTTTATCGGGGTTGGAAAAAAATTTAGTGTAACATTTTTCCGTTACGCGCCATCTTGTTTTTATCCCTACCACGCGTGATTGACGTATTTCTGTAAAGTTGCATTTAGTAAATTATTTTTTTTAAAATAAGGTCATAAAGAAGTTTCACTTCTTACGTGTGTACACTAGTACACGCACACATTTTTTTTTAATAGATAGAGTTATTCAAGAGGAAGGTTTTAGTAAATAATTTATTATGTTTTAGACAAAGCGGGCGAAGCCGCGGGTGGAAAGCTAGTAATGTATATTTGCCAAACAAAAGTAAAAAAATCTTTATTATACAAGATTTTGTTAAACTATGTGGCTAAGCGTATAGAATATTAATACTAAAAACTTTTTTACTACTTTTGTAGATGCAAATGGAGGCAGGTTCTACATTTGTACAGTGTGCAAGAAGAAATTTAATTCTCGGACGCATGTGTCTTATCATGCATATTGTAATGGACAGCGGAAGCCCTTTCAATGCCCGGATTGTAAAAAGGTACGATATTAAACTATTTTATGCTTTTATGCTCCTAACTGCAGTCTGTTTACTATTTATTATACATCTTACAGAAAGACAGTTAAGGGGGAAGTCAGTGAACTTTAGTTAATCAAAAATTATTCAAACAGGGGCCGAATTTAATTAACAAAAGCTTAACTAAAGTTTTCTATCTACAAATGTGAAGCATTGTGATCTGCGTTAATGCGGAATATTATATAGGCTCAAATCATTTGCACAGTTGTTACAGATCGAATGTTTTAATTTTGTTTATCTCCAATATAAAACAATATCTTATGCTTTATACAGGGAGTCCCACTATTGGTATACTAAGCGCGAAGGGACTTGTAGTTTTGCATACACTGATCACGTAAAATATACTTAAACAACAAAATTACGTCAAAAATTTTTTGCTAAATTTTTCCTGAAAATCCATGTTTTCTTCTCTAGCTTCGCGCAGCCGGTATATACCGCTTCTCTAATGTGAGCATTTTGTCTATGAAAACATAATATTAAACGATAGCTCATGTGCTGGTGACAAAGTTGGGCGGGTTGCTTGTTATGGGTGTACACATAGAGTTTTAAGAATTCATCTACTTGAAAAAAATAGCGTATGCAAATCTATAACCTCCTTTGGGCTTAGTATACCAACAGTGGGACACCCTGTATATCATACAATCTTGTATCAACTTTGTAAGTGGTAAATTTTTTATGATTTTTGTAAAATTTCAGAGTTTCGCATCAAAGTCCCACTATAAGTATCACATGCGGGTACATCGCAACGAGCGGACGTACTCGTGCGACGTGTGCAACATGAGCTTCATACAGATGTCCAAACTGAAGCGGCACAAGCTGAAACATACTAGTATGTAGCATATAATATTAAAGGCGTAGATGCGTTAAATGTAAGTAATCGTTCGAAAAATGGCCCCGGTTACGCACATGTCAAACGTTAACATTTAAAAGCCGAAAAAGAGATGGCACGCTAGTTTCTATACGAAAAAAAAGAGACATACATATTCAAGTCTGGTCATTTGACCTGAATTTATGGTGCCACTTCCTGAGCGCGTATAACGCATCTACGCCCTATTACCTTTGATATTATATTATTGGAAGCGTTGATTATCAATAACTAGCGGTCTAGGCTCTAGCGGCTTCGCCCGTGGTACATGTTGACGTTTTCTCTCCATAAGAGCCAACCCCGTACTTCAAGGAATATTATAAAAAAATAATTAACAAAATCAGTTCTTGAGTTTTGCGCTTACTAACACATTTAACAATTCATTTTGAATATATAGATGTTTTGTCTTGAGCATTATTTAAAGAATAGAAAAAAATATGGCCAATGATTGGCCATTGGCCACTAAATAACGCAAATTAATAATTTTTAGGGACTGTTACTAACAAAGCGAATAACCATAAATACTTAAACAACAAACACAAGAATAGAATAAATTCGATTGCTCTGGCGGGTCACGAGTGGCTGAATTGGTCAGGCATCCGCCCCGGAATGGCGCGAAAGGATGCGGGTTCGAGTCCCGCCTCGTAATCGAATTTTTTCTATTCTTTATATATAAAAATGAATCCCAAAATGTGTTGGTAAGCGCATAACTTGAGAACGGCTGAACCGATTTCGATAATTCTTTTTTTATTAAATTCCTTGAAGTACGAGGATGGTTCTTATGTAGAGAAAACGTAAATATGTACCACGGGCGAAGCCGGGGCGGACCGCTAGTTCTTTATAAATTTATATATGTACTTAAACAACATTCAATTACATATTAGGTAATAGAATAGAACAGTTAAAAAAAGGGGAAATAGGGCAAACTGTTACATGGCCTGTGTACAGTTTTGAATTATTTACTTTTTCCCAAATCTTTATCATCATGCAATAATAAACAAATACATATATTTTCAGAAGAGAAAATGTTTTTGTGCACCCAATGCAATAAAGGGTTCAACAACTCCACCGCCCTCCGCAAACACACCCTAACTCACACGGAAGTGAGGCCATACACTTGTGAGGAATGTGGAACCAAGTTACGCGACGGCTCTAACTATAGAAAACACATGGACAAACATAAAAGTATGATAATATTGTAAATTGTATCTGATGTAATGTATGTATTGAAATAATTTATTTGCTCCATTTGTCGAATTCTGACGTTTATTTTTTATTGACTTTTAACGCGTCTTATGTCGTAAATAAAATCGGTATATTCAACATCTAGAAGTTTCAATAGGTATTGAATAACCATTTAATAAAATGAAAAAAAAAATTCCATGAAAGTATGACCCATTATTAAATTAACATTTCTAACTATCCAGAGAAGCGGTGGTCGTGCAGTATATGCAGGCACATAAGTGAAACCCGTCTCGAGGCAGAGCTACACATGCAAACGCACAACACTCCCGCCGATACCAGCATCGTTGCCACCGGTACGGGTACCGGTATGGATACCGATACGGGTATCAATGCAGATACCGGTATGGACACTAAGACGGGTGTAGTAGTGGGTGCCGATGCGGGTACCGTTGCGGTTGTCGGTACCGGTGTGAGTGGCGCAACCGATTCGGGTACCAGTACGGTATTGGTTGCGGGTACCGGTATGAGCCTCAGTGTTGTTGTGGCGATGCCACTGCGCAGACGGCATCAGTGTCCGCGCTGCCCGCAAGCTTTTCACTCGAGGAAGGATATGAGGAGGCATGCCGCTGTGCATACAGGTTAGATACAGTTGAATTAATTAATATTTGTGATTTTAAACCAAATCCAGCGTCACTAAAGAAAACATTATTCATTCCAAAGTATGTTTAGTTTATATAAAGTCTATCAAGACACATTCTGGTGCCATTATTTTAAGTTTAGATCCTGATACTGAACTTTTTTAATATTACCTTTTTAGATACTAAGCCGTACCGCTGTAAATTATGCGATCGCCGTTTTAGACGGAAAGACAATCTAGAGAGGCACATTCGTAACACGCATCCTAAATACGTGCCCGCTACAGCCGTAGATTGTGACGAGACTGAGCTCAAAAAGATGACGAACGGCGCTGCGGACATACAGACAGACATCTCCCGCGAAGCCTACGAGAAATACGAGAAAACTAAACTGGAGATTCTCAACCCGCTCCCGCCATTACCGCAAGACGTCATTCAAAAACACATCAGCGTAACCACAGATAAAAATAATGACGTCACGTCAAACGTCATAGACAAATTGTCTATACTAGAAGCGAACAACGCGCGGCAAAGTGTCATCGTCGAGAAACGGAACTGGGACGTCGTGAAAAAAGTGCCAAGCCCGGAAAATGAGTATGTTCATAAAATTAGGAAAGCTACTATACCGCTCCCGCCGATTGACCAAGAGAAGTTTCAGAACGTCAAGCGAGGATTCTTGCCGGACAGTATGACGATGGCGCCAATAAAAAATGTGGAGATTTACAAGAAGATTTTGTATGAGAAAATTGATAAGGAGCCAAATGAAGTCATACAGAATCCGAAGATGCACTGGAGGCGCAAGATGGAGCAGGATATCAATTGGTAAGTTATTGCCTGTTGTCAATTACACTTGGTTTTTCTGCTTCTTTTAAAAGTTTCAGTTCAAATCTAGGAACACATAAGGCTAAAAAAAAGATGTGTTCGCGGACTAGTGTACGGACGTAAGAAGTGAAACTTCCTTAAGACCTTATTTTTCAAAAAATAATTTTTTTATGCAACTTTACAGATATACGTCGAATCACGCGTGGTAGGGATAAGAAAAAGATGGCGCGTAACGGAAAAATGTCCCGCGTAACGAAAAAATGTTACACTAAATTTTTTTCCAACCCCGATAAAGAAGTTTCACTTTAAAAATATAATGTAATACATTCCATAGTGTGCAACTATTACATATAGTTGTTTTTAATTAGTTTTAAACATTCAATTTACTTAAATTTAAAGTTAAAACCCTATAATATATAATGTCAGGAAATAATAACATCTCATCTCTTTATTTTACATTTACAGATCGTAAAGTTAAGGCTGAAGAAACGGACTGCTAAGTATCTTACTATCTATTCATTTTATATTTTAACCACCTTAATTAATTTCTAATTCTGATAGAAAACTTATCATTGTTTTGTCCTAATTTGAATATATAAAATATGTAATAACTAATAAGATAATGTTGTAATCATTTTTATTAGACTCTTGATGTATATTTTAAAGCAATACAGACATATGTTTAGGCTCTGTGTAATATTAATGTTTTTAAAACTATTAACCCATTGAGCCCCGAACGGCCCGATCGGTCCACGACACAATAGATTTTCTATTGTGTCTGTGATTCCGGGGCCTGAGTTATTACAATTGTTTTTCAAAAATTAAGTGTCTAAATATAGAAAATAAAATGATGCTATACATACATAAATGCAATGTTTAGTGTGATGCTTGTCGAATTTTGTTAAAATAATTTTATAAATGTACATGAGATCTATATAGTGTATTGAAACATTTAAAACACAAAGGAAAGCCTTAAAATATAAGCAAGTGACTTATTTTATGCATGGCAAAGCAGAAACAATTTTAACTTTAAAATGAAATACTTAATTATTTTTTAAATTGAAATGTCATTGTAAATCAATATTTTTTTAAATACCAATTCTGCTTTCGCATTATTCCTTTGGTGTCAAGCTCGAGTAATAAATAATCTATACTGTGTAAACGCATGAGTATTTAAAAGAAGAACAGGGTATTGAAGTATGTACATGATATTGTATCCTACATATTTGTGTTGTGAACTGTCAAAATGACACTTCACGCATAGAGGTATGCTTTGTAGCATGCATGTTTTAAAGTAAAAAATTAATTACGATTTCAGCATAATAACTGTATAATGCTGCATTTGAAACTTGTATCAAGAGAATTTTTTATAGTTTAATTTCAAGTTTCAATATGCTATGTAGATCTAATATGTTAAACGCCAGTTGTTTGCTGTGAAGGAGTGATTGGTGCCTATGTGGCTAAGTGGTAAGACTGGTTTTGGTGTGAAAGAGTAGAGAATATTATCCTAAATGATACAGGTCGATTTTGAAAACATCGAAACTTTTTAAGGGATATTTTTTTGGTTTATGGGAAACTTAAATGATGCTATCTCAAAGATAGTTCGGCCTAGTTGACATTTTTCATTTGACTATTTAAATAACAGTTATGTTATATGAGGCATTGTGTGTATGTTAAAAAAAATAAGAGAATATATTATAATAAGAATATTTAGCTAAATATTCTATACTCGTAAAGATATGTAAGGACAGTTTTATATGGTTTTGTATGTGGCGTTTTGATGGATCAAGTCAACAATTTTATAAATATATATTGTTTAGTTTGTAAGTGCGTCAAAGACGCTTTGTAGGTGTAAGTTGTCACTATAACCCGACTGCTTCAGTGGGGTAATGTGATTCATATCATTGGCTAATTAATATACATAGACAACTTTGTGATTAGTCAATGAAGTTTTGATGTCGCCATATTATTACAACATAGTATGATCCTTTTAATGTAAGGGTTAAATGTAGGATAATAATTCAGGGAATATATTATAATGATAATTTTCCTTATGGTGCATTATAGTAGAACACTGTAGATTGGTAGACTCATAAATTCTGGATCATCTCGCGGTGTCCAATAAATGCATCTGGATATTCTATGGTTTCTAGAGGCATCACAATGTCTTGTAGATAAGTAAAGTACATATTGAAATTTTTGGTGTGGATCAAGTGACCCAGCTTGAATATACCGAGTAGTTATAGAAGTGAAACTTTATGTAAATTTTGTCTATGATTCTGTACACTTTGCCTTCATCTGTTGTCTATGTATACGTAATGAGTGAGATTTAAAAAAAATTGAGCCAAATTATTTGATCTCTTCGGCAAATTTGGATATAAATTCTTATAGGTATATTGCAATTTTTACCAATTGAATGTTACCATGTATTGGCATTTGGCATGTAGGAGTCCAAGTTACATAATATTATACGGCTTATTTAACGAAATAGTCACAATTTTATTTATAAAAGATTATCTTTTAAATTTGGATGAAATAAGCCTGTTGTCATACGAGGTGATTCCAATAAGTATACATATTTAGTTATTTCATGTACTTATTCCAGGAAATTGCAATTAAAAGCAATATTTTTTCAAATGAATTTACATTTTAGATTATAAACTCAGAAGATTATCCGTCAATTGCTTTTTAAATGCTGATTATCTATTGGTTAATAGGATTACTCCATATTAAAGTGTTAACCCCCAATACCCTACCTACTTTACTTATTTTCGGTTGCCTCGTGCGGCAGTGGGCTCGATTGTAGCATGAACTACACCATGCATGACTGAAGATCGTGATCTCTTACACGTAATGATCTCAAGGTTAATTTAAGTACATTTCAAAATTGATTGTCGATTATCAGAATAAAGACTAACGCTCACGCGACGAAATCATTCTTTGGAAATATTAAACGAACTATATTTTTGATTTGTATAAACTTGATAACGAAAATTTGATATGAAATTTAACTATTTAATTTTTATTTTTGTATAAATTATATCCAAGTGAGCTAATGTATAACATACCTGTTCACTCTATTGATGTAGTTGTAACTCTTGTTTAAACGAAGTTTTATAGCTGTGTGTGTCCAGTATACGCGTTGTATGTGTCAACGCACACAAAAGCAATATGTTACTATTGTACTATATTTCATTTGTCGTTATGGATTAACGTACAAATACAATTGTAATGAAGTCAAACAAATAAAGCAACATGTTTAAGTTACTTTTGTATTTTAATTGAAGTGTCCTATTCAAAGGTAGTTGTTAATGATGGCATATAGGTATGTAAAAGTTGTTAAGTTCAGTCAGGATGTAATATATTAATTTATCTGGTAACTTAACACAGTAATGTTTTTAAGAGAGTTGAAGTTCTGCTGCCAATAATTCAAATATATATTTATTGTTTATGCATTTTTGATTCAGAAGGGACAGAATTGTGAATACACAATAAAACCCATTATTCTTAAAAAAATTAGACTTTAGAATTGAATGTATCTAAATTAAAAGTTTAGTTTCATTTTATTAAGTATCCGAATGAACACCACGCAGTATAATATAAAAATTGTATTTTATTTAAAATATATTTCACAGTAACAGCCGGCAAAACAATATTGGCGAGTGGCCAAACTTTAATGCTACAATAGCGAAATACAGGGCCGGAGTGTTTTTTATATAATCACTTACATTCTGTGTTTTTAATAGACACTACTATAAACTTTTGTTGTAAGCGTTCGTGAAAATGTTCTAGAACGATACTTGCAAAAATTTGTTCACTGAATGTGATTGATTAATTGAGGGACTGATACATTATTAATGAATTATTTGTGCAAGCGTTTTGCTTAAAGACCTTCCCTTTACTTACCAGTTACCACTATGCACGGATAAGGATACTAATGCCATTCAGTAATAGTGTCCTCTTATTCTTTTTCGCCGTATATAGTGTATTGCAATGCACGAATTAATATAACTAGTCCATACCTGTATAGCTATTTATCACTATCGGTAGTCGGACGCCCGCGTTTCGTCAAGGTGTAGTGTACACCGTTCAGTGTCAATGCTAAGAACACGTGATTCTTTTTGCATTTAATTATAATATTCTTATCTTGTAATCTAAAAACGATAAAGACGTCTTCAACCTTACCATTTTTAAGTAAAAAAGAACATGGAAGACAATTTTGTGAATGAAGTTCTGGACTTACATAAAAGAGGAGATTGGAAGACTATAGCGCAAAAGTATCACAATTATCCAGAGAGAAATAAATTATTATGGGTGTATCCAAGTGAAGAAAATTTTGAATTTATAAAATGCAATTTAACGGAGCTCAAGTGTAGAAACATATTGAGTGTTGGTTGTGGAAGTGGCCTGTTAGAGTGGATGATTGATCGTGCTACTGGTAAGGTTTTTAACAATCTACGATTACAAATAATGATAATTTTAAAAAATGTATGATACCTACTACCTACCTACCTACCTACTATACCTACCTACAGGTGTAATATTTGGTTCTTATTTTAAAATAGGTTTGGTTCAGCTCTGTTGGGTATATTTCATGATTGTTCAGGGTATAAAGTAAGTTTTCAATTTTTTGGTATTGTTTTTATTTTCAGGAATCCCAGTTTCCGGAATAGAAGTAGATGGCACATGGTGGAAATGTAAATACGCCCCGCCCACTTTTATCGATCTCCATATCACATCGCCTGTGTTAGAGAAAGACAGCAATACAATTCAAGTTCTGAAAAATTGTGTGGACACCGCCTTATTATTTTGTTATTTTAATGATGGAAATGCGTTTAGGAATTACTTGGAATATTTCTCCGGTAATGTTCTGATTATAATTGGGCCGGATAAAGATGGCGTGCATACAAATCCGAAACCATTTGGAGATATAGGTGCCAAATGGAAATTGTATGCAGCACAGGAGGTTCGTGATAGTAAAGATTTCATCGCTATTTATTGTAAAACGAAAATATAAAATACGAAATATAGAATGTCTTTTTTGTTATAGAAAATCGTTCTTAGTTTAAAGTAGACTACACAGGTTTCAGACCTATCAAACTATTGAAATTACCATACATTTATGCTGGTCTAGGTCTTTACTAAATAAATAGAAACACCATAATATATAAACAAAACAGCAGTCTTTTATTGTTCAACTTATTTTAAAATACTATTAATTCTACAACAGAATAGACTTCACTCTATATACATTTTGATTTATTTTATTTATAAACATAACACTTATATACAAGTTAATTTTTCATTAGTTCTATATTTTTTACATTTATTTTATTTGTCGGTCTAACCGAAGTGTTCATCATGGGATCCTTCTTTCCCTGGATATAATTGGGAAAATCACTACTAAGCTCATTAGACGTCATATCTAAGTTTTCCTTTTGGTTAATAATAGGCACTTCTGCTACCATTCTATTCATTTCATTTACTATTTCTGAACTGTTGTTCATTTGAATATCATTTTCTAAAAAGTGAAAGTCATTTTGCATCAAGTATAGAGATTCTAAGGGGAAATTCATGTCGAAACGAGGTAACAGCTTGTTGTCGTCTGAATTATCGTCAATTTCTATGACGTCATTCTGGTGGTCGGATAATTCGGGCATGACTACCGCAGACAAATCCATATGTGCTGGATATTGTTCCGGAATTATATTGTCTATTAAGTACTGATCGATTAAAGGCGGATTAGAAGTTGAGTTATTTAGAGGTATCGTGTAAAATGCATCGGATTTTACTTCGTTCTTTATTTCGCTCATATTTTTATGAATGTCTTCTAATGGTGGGGATGCTTTATATTCTCTACTTAGAGCTTGGTTGTTTAGTAAGTTGGCATTGCACATTTTTTCTAGACTTGGCGACTGAGTGTTTTGTTTGATAGTCGCTTCTAATTTGATGTAACTAGGATCATTTGTTTGGATTTTCTGTGGTGGTGGGAGCATTGTCATGGAGCTGACATTCATTTGTTGGTTAAATGAAAATATTTGTGGGTCGTCTGTCATTTCAGAGTCAACCGGTGTCGTAGCCGAGTCACCGAGCATGTTCTCTTGTGCATACGTCATTATAGTATTGGGAGATTCGCTTAAAACGGGTTCTGGGGGTAGTTGCATGAATTGTGTCGTTATTAAATTGTTGAATGTTACAGGACCACCTAAGCCATATCTCTCGTTGTCCTCTAACTGTTTAAATGCCATTTTTTGTTGGGAATGGAACATATTCACTTGATCTGGTCCCTTAAGAATAAGATTGCTCTTAACCGATATCTTCGCTTTCTTTCTGGGAACACCATCGTTGTCGTGTGTGATATTTATTGGTGAATGACTAGATGAGGGCACTGGTAGAATTTGAGTAGGTTTTATGATTGGTCCCGTAACTTTTGACATTGGAAGCGATAATTTGTCAACAGGTTTCAAAGTTATATTATTTCGCAAAGATATCGGTGCGGGAGGTAATCTTATGGGGAAGTTGGCCATAATATTATTGCTTATGCTGTTGACGATTGGGGAGTGACTTTTAGTGAGCGTATCTACGTTGGCCGTTTGAAGTAACGTTTGTTCCATTGTCGCTGAAGTATTGAGATAGTGTAAATTTGACTGTGTTGTGTCATATGTTATTTGCAATGAATGTTGTGGATTATATTGGTGTCGATCTAACATAGTATCGTTCGAGCTTTCTGATATTAGACAATCTGAATTATTGTCGTCTTTGCTAAGATCTGTGACCATGTCCTGGCTGTTGAAATTCGAGGACTGATCCGAATTTGATGATGTGGTACAATAATTTTTGGGATATTCCTGTGGCAGTGTTTCGGGTAGGCTATCACAATCATACACTTCTATCGGTATTTTATTTACAGTTTTGGGACTAGACTCTTTATTTTTATCTATACTTATATCTTTATCTACGTCTTCTTTGTCAGTTTTTTCCGAACCATCAGTAGGTATCGTCCAAGAGGGTTTATTTTTATTTTTCGTTAATTCGACATTGCATAGCATTTGAATATCTTCTTTATCTCTATGTGTTGTGAGATGCATTAAATATTTTTCTTCATTGATAGATTTGAATGTGCAATATGAGCAGTAGTGGATATCATTAGAGTTTATATTGGGGTGTTTGGATATCATGTGAGAAGTGAATACAGTGGATTGAATGGAACTGTATGGGCAGTATTTACATTTATATACAACATCTTTTGAGTGCACCTTCTTGTGTCTGCGCATGGAGTTGTGATCCGCGGCACGGTAACTGCATTGATCACATGCGTACGGTTTATCGCCTGTAAAAAATATATTTTATAATAAAAATTTGATAATTCATATTTCAAATCACTTTTAATGAAATTGCCTCGTGTAGAATGCAACAATGTCTAAACATAATTTATTGGATTCGTTTTCTAGTGGTGTAAATCTAAAACGAAGAGATTGTAATGGAGACTATCTAAACAAATTCCTATGTAGGTAATATTTATTATTCAAAAGAAAGTGTATCTAAAAGAAGTTTTGAGTTTGATGTATCTGAGCAATAATAAAAACGTATCATAACTGCAAAAGATGTTGGTATTATCCATACTAATATTATAAAGCTGAAGAGTTTGTTTGTTAGTTTGAACGCGCTAATCTCAGGAACTACTGGTCCGATTAGAAAAATTATTTTGGTGTTAGATAGCCCTTTACCGAGGAAGACTATAGGCTATATAACACCGGGCGGGTGAAACCGCGGGGCGCGGATAGTTATTAATATTGAATCAAGCTCCAATTTGTACCTGTATGTGATCGTAAATGCAATTTCAGTTCCTCTTTTCTAGCTGCGGTATAGTCACAATGGCAGCACTTAAAGGGCTTCAATTTATCATGAACGGCTGCTATATGTGACTTCAGTCGAGGCTGGCTGTGGAACTGTCTCTTACAAATGTGACATTCATATGTATTGTCTGCTTTGTGGAGCTGCCGATGTTTCGTCAGTTGGTTCATGTTTTTAAATGATTTGGAACACAATGAACCTGGAATTAAATGACATATTATTTATTTTAATAATTAAGTAAACTTGCACTATAACAATTTGTCAAATTAGACAATCTTTGAATCATATCTATACATATAAAAGAAAGTCGTGTTACTCCACTTATAACTCAAGAACGGCTGAACCGATTTAGCTGAAAATTGGCAGGGAGGTATTTTAGAGCCAGGAGACCGACATAGGGTACTAAATATGTACCACGGGCGAAGCCGGGGCGGACCACTAGTTCTTAATATAAAAACATACTTACATATATGTCCCTTCAAATTCTCATGGCATTTCATATGAATATTCAGCAGTCTGTGCCTCTGGAATGTTTTATAACCACACACCACACAGGTGGGCAATTCTACATCAATATCATGTATCTTCCACAAGTGCGTGTGACACTGGTCCACAGTCAGAAAGACTTTCCCACACTCAGGACATTGTAGCTTACCATTCTGGTGACATTTCTTATGATAAGACAAGTTATTTGGATCTTTCAAACGTAAATAACATTTGTTTACTGAGCATAATGTACCATTTTCCTCTGGATTCATGGTCACACTCCTTCCCTTATATTTATAAGGCATTGTTTCATCTGTGATCTGAGTTTGTTCATCTTTTTTTGATGGCGATAAGCTTTCTGACATATTTACACATGGTTGTATTGATGATATCAAATCGGGAGTCACACTCGATACTTGAATCACATTACAAGGAGAATTTGATATATTTGATTGTGAAACATTAACATATTGTGTTGATATATCATTTGTGTATACAATATTTATACTGGCCTCTTGTATAACTTCTTTAGGGTCTATTGTTTCGAAATTAGGAGCGCTCATTTTGTTTAGCTCATCTACAGATATAAATGCAACACCTTTGGGTAATTGTTCACTGTTTGTGTTTGATATATCAGGAACTATTTCAATCACTTGTGGGATTCTTACATCGGCTACGTCTTGCCTGGCTGGAGGTACACTCTCTGGGGCTTCTTTTCTCAATTTTGCATTCTTTAATGCAATTTGAACGAGGCTTTTTATCATCTTTTTGACATCTTTAATACCCATTTTATGATGATTTCGTAAGTGCGTTCTCAAGGTCTCTTCTGCATCGAACACATTAGTGCAACCAGGGCAATGAATTTGAATATTATCTGCGAGACCATTGCTTTTCGCTAAATCGGGATGGACGGTGAATAAATGAAATTTAATGTCGTCTTCAGCTAGGGCCATGTATGGGCATGCTTCGCACTTAAAAAATGGAGTGGACCCTACAGATTTCTCCTCATAGGACATCACTTTTTCTTTAGGTTTGGATTCCATTTTATAGGTTCAATGTTAAACATATGATAAAATAAATGATAATTATAAAATTTTCTCATGAGCAACTATTATGATTAAAGCATACCACATGAAACATGAAAAGGCATACAATTTTAAATAAAAACAAAAATAGTATTTTTTATTTTCGTTCTTCTTGTCTCTTGAGATATTGACGTTTTGACATATGTCTTTATTGTCTAAAGTTGTTATGTCAAAATTACAAAATATGCCATTTTATAATTATTTTGGCATGGTTCATTCTCACTCTACGTTTTGGCGTAGAGGGAGAATGTACTAGAGACGACATCGGCGTATACCCGAACGAGATGGCGAATCCTTACGTCAATGTTGCCAACTATTACAAAAACTTTTTATCCGAAAAACTGGCAAAATATCTATAAATGTTTGGGTATTTTTTTGTAAGATAGGTTTATGAAGAAAAAGACAGATTTGAAAAGATTTTGTTATTTATTAACTTAACTAGCGACCCGCCCCGGCTTCGCACGGGTGCAATGCTGATACTAAATAGTAAATACACTACAGAAAAACTGTGAACGTTGTATATAAAAACATAGCGGCCCGCTCCGGCTTCGCACGGGTATAAAATATATAGCCGGGCGGCCGGCCGGTACAAGCGCGGATCCAGGGGGGGGGGTCATGGGGGTCATGGGCCATGCCCCCCCCTGGGCCATGTGCACGACCTAAGTGGACCACTAATTTAATATTAACTTTTGAAATTAACAAAGTAATATTGTTCAACATGATTTTTTATTAACTTTTGAAACATAAAAGTAATATTATAGAACAATGAAATCAATTTCAAACGGAAGAGAATATAGGTAACAAAAATTAGAGGAAAAGTTATTTACGATCGATCTGAGATCGGGATTAAAAAAACTATAACTGCGGAATAAAGTTTAATGGTAAAGTTGTAGGTATTTAAAATATTTATTACAACTTTTGCTTTTACACTTCTCGCAATTAACCACAAATATCGAAATATCCCAGTTCATATATTTTTTATAAAAAAACAAGGCTAAAGTTTAGATATCATTTCAATCAATGGTAAATAATAATAGAAAATACAGTAAAATTAGGACAAAAAAGGTCAAGTGCGAGTCGGACTCGCGCACCGAGGGCTTCGAACAAACCTAATTGTTTTATTATGTTGTATCTTTAAATGTTGCTTGTAGCAATTTTTTCTTTGTCTGTGCTATAGGACGTGGGGAGTACCTTGTAGGTTGTGATTCCCTTGCAAGTAGTTGCTAGTTTCAGAATATGCGGTTTTAATTGCTATTTCTTCTGATTCAGATTCAAATTGAATTTGAATCAGAAGACAGAATAATATCTTATAAAACAGATACGGGAATAATTACGAAAAACATGAATTTTTTATTACATTATATAAAAAAAAAAATTAATCTTATAACCCCTTTACTCATGAACGCAAATGTAATGTAGGTATTCAATAATTGATATTCACATCAAAAACTTAGGTCTATTATACCTTTAAGCAGTAATAAAATCAAATTTCTATGTCAACGCAATTAGAAGATACAGCCGTAAATGTAGTCTAATAAAAACGTACTGGAAATAGTTCAAATTAAAAGCAAATTAAACGAAATACATTTATTTGAAAATGAACAGCAAAATGACGGTAGAAATAAATGGGCAGAGGGTCCGCGATAATGTGCGCGCGAGTAGCAGACGAAAATGGACGACTCCGCCGCTCGTTCGTTCTTATAAAGGCGCGCCGCACCTCGGTGAGGAAGGCGCGGGGGGTGGCCTTCCGGATTTTACTCCAACACCGCCTCTCCTGACGGGGCAGGGTCCTCGCTGCCTTCAGTGGCAGCTGCAGCTCGTGTGGAAGGGCCAGCTTCGCAGTCTTCAGCGTTATGATGTGCATCGTAACCTGGAATATACAAAAAAACCGACATTGAAAAAAAAAATACTTAAACCAATGCAAATGAGGAAAGCTGAACCGGAAAACCGAACCGTGTAACAAACTTTACACAAACATTAACATTTAATATTAAAAAAACATTTCACGATTTTGGGGAAAATTTTACCCTGTACTGGTATCCCTAATGTTAATCACATGATTATACCATAAATTTGAAACTACGTAAAAACAAATGGCGTCCTGAACAACAAGAACACTTCGTAATTTAGTCGGATAACACAAAAAAATGTTTACGTCTATTTCGATGAAAATATTATATATTTGTAGATAATTTCACATTAGAGTTAATGAAAATGTATCAACTATATCCAGTTCTATAAAACAATATACTTCAAATAAGTTTACTTACGTGTGAAAGGTAATATTTGGTAATCTTCGTTCCGGCCGATTTTTACAACCAATCACACTACAACGCACCATATTTTCACTTAAAGTCGGATTAAAACAGATCACTGTCAACGTTTATTAAACTTTGAAGTCACTTAACAGCGAGAAAAAACAGAAAACTAGCAAAACAATGGACTGTAGCCGCTTGTTTGGGACAAACTGCCTTTGTCCCCAACAAAAGAAATCGCATAACATGAGAGAAACAAAAAACAATGTTTCTGTCTCTCTTGCTCTTAGCTTTATAGTCATAAGTGTATTTCTCTCACGCATTCCTTGTCATTTTAGTGCCTCCTCTATGGTTCATTCTCACTCTACGTTTTGGCAAGAAAAATACGAATTTAGATTTCAAGTAATATCTGATGATTATCTAGATTTCAACCATGATGTTATCGGGCATTTAATAGAGCTTAAAGGTAGGATATTTGAGGATAGTAAATCATAATATTCAATTTAACCTTTACAGGATTATAAAATATTTTTTATGTGGCCACACGGTTCCCGAAAGTCAATCATTATTGACTGACGTGTTCTGTTTTGTTTCATGACTTTGACATTAACAAAGCTACGTTTTCTGGAGTTTTTTGGTTACCGACCGGTGATTTATTGTGATAATTTAGCAAAATGAGTGTAAGTTTTATGAAAACTCAATGAAATTTTTATTTATGTTCATAAGACTTAATTTGTTTTATATGTTTTAGTTGGAAATCGAGTCAATGGTTCGCCATGTATCGCCAATCAACCCGGCAGTGTTTCCTCACCTTACACTTTTGCTGTTGAGTATTGGTATATTCTTCACTGCGTGGTTCTTCGTGTATGAAGTTACGAGCACAAAGAACTCAAGAGATCTCTTCAAGGAGCTCCTTTTATCACTGGTCGCGTCTCTTTTCTCCGGTTTTGGCATACTGTTTCTATTACTTTGGGTGGGCATATATGTTTAGCTTATAGTCGATAAGATACATGCATTTATTAATGATAAAATTTCCAATGATTTGTATGTAAATCTGTATTATTTTTGTAAGTTTAATTAAAAATTATTATCCAAGATGTTGTTTATGTTTTTACACTCCTCTAATAGTAAATCACTCCAAGGGATATCTTACTGTATATTCTTATAATAAAAACATAAGTGCAACCATTTCAGCATTTCTTAATTGATTTGTTTTTCAACAAACAAAATTTTTTGTTGTTTTTGTTTTAAACCAGGTAGGTAACCCTGATTATTATTAAATAAAAAATGAAAACTTTAACAACTTAACTGTCCCCATACAATACAAAATAACACTAGCCCACGTCCATCAGTATTTTCTTTCTATTAGGGTAAAAAACATTCACATTGTCTTAATAAATTATATTTTATGAAAATAGTTATTGTTTTTATGTATTTTATTCAATTTATATTTATGCCTCATATATGAGCATGAGCGTGGGATAAAAGATTTTTTTTTCCAAGTTCAATGAGTCATATGTGTACACATCAAGTATAGACAATAAAACTTGATTGATGACCCGACGAACCGAATTTGATGAACCCGACGTTATAATAGACTATAATGAAGCAAAAGGTATAGATATTTCGGACCAACTAGCATCCTTTCACTCTCCTTTACGCAAAAGCCTAACTTGGTACAAAAAAAATCGCTGTTGATATTTTATTTCAAGTTGCTGTAATAAATGCTAGGTGCATTTACAATGATTTGGAATCAGGATGTCCTAAATTGTCTGTTTTGCAAGTACAAGAACATTTAGTTCGACATTTTCTAGGGCTAGCAGCGAGAACTACAGAAAATAACGTGCCTCAAAGACTTTCGCTTTCTCTGACTCCCAGATCTCCAGTTTCTAGTTCATCTCCTGGCCATAGTGTTCAAGAAATTCTGCGTAATACTACAAACAATAAGTTAGTTCGAAAGAGATGTACCGGTTGCTATGAAAAATTAAAAATTCAAGGGCAGTTGGCTCGAAAACCTAAATAAGTGCACACATAGTGCAAAACATGAAAAAAAGCATTTTGTTTATATTGCTACAACGAAAAACATAATATTATGTATTTATTGGTTCTCCTAATAATACTTACAAACATACTTTTCATAATAAAACGTTTTCCTTTTCACTGTATTTTTTGTTTTATTTCGAACAAATAGGATACACACACCTACCTACCTTAGTACCTACCACAGACAATGTATAAAACTTTTGCGAAAATTTATTTCAATTTCTTGAAGGTTAGGGTTTTTGCCACACGTTCACGTAATTATATTTAGTATATCACTCCACGTTCATAACAAAAATATACCCCAAAGATTCTTGAAAAAGGAGTCACTTGTGACTCACGAACTTATTCCAAAAGTTCACCGTGAGTCATATGCGACTCATTGGACAGTTAAGTTGCTAAATATTGCATTTATTTCTTAAATCCCAAATGACAAAACAGAATTATCTTCATCCCTGGCTAACTTAGAACAAAAAGAAAAACAATATATTTTCAATTTTCAAGGTATCCATGTGCTATGATTTATGAATCTATGGAGTGCTTGAAAAAAAATCATATTTAATATTTATTGACTATTAGTAAAGTCGCGATGTGTGAAGATATTTTCTTCTCGTTTCTTCTCTTGCCGGTGTCGGAACTCCTCATCCTGCACCACACTCTCATGCATCCTTTTAGACGCGAGTGTTTCAATTCTCTCTCTGATTGTTTTATTGGACATGAGATACTGCCTAAAATAGATTTTTAAATTATTGACGACTTAAATAATACGACAAACGAAAATTTGAAAAGAGACCTAGCTACTAAAAAAAAAGTGTGTGCGTGTACTAGTGTAGACACGTAAGAAGTGAAACTTCTTTATAACCTTATTTTTCAAAAAATAATTACTATGTGCAACTTGACAGAAATACGTCGAATCACGCATGGTAAGGATAAGAACAAGATGGCGCGTAACGGAAAAATGTCACGCGTAACGAAAAAATGTTACACAAAATTTTTTTACAACCCCGATAAAGAAGTTTCACTTCAACAACCATTAATACAATCATATTATGCCTTACAATACTAATTGCTTTAGCATGTTTTCGTTAACCTTTTGACCGCCAGAGCAAAAACGCATCGCCGTGCCCTCCACGCCAAGCCACAAATTCAATGAGATAACCTTGAAAATAGTAGGGATTCCAAGATGTTATCGATAAACATAATAATTCACGTCTGAATATTTGAATAAACAGCTTATAACACAAAAATAATATTTATTTAACCTCATCTCCTACTGTAAAAACTTAAGACCACATTTATAGCAACTATCAACAAAAAAAATCAACCTTTTGAGATACAAAAATACATATAAAATTGCAGCAAGTTACAGCACTATTCTCTATCAGTTACGCCCCATTGGCATGTATACATGCCAATGGCGCGGGCAACCATCCTTTTTTTTATAATCTCTCGCTTCTGATTAGGGATGTGTAGCTGTATATATAACTTATCGAGTTTATTTATTAAGTTTATATGAACTATAGGTATTATTGTGGAGTGTTTATTTGTAAATATCAAAACAACTATTACCTTTAAATAAAGGGAATTGCATTAAAACTACATATTTATTTTCCAATCATTTAGTTTAATACTTGAGTTATTACAAATACTAATTATATGTAGGTACCTATTTAGGTCAATTACCATATTTTGATATGACATAGCGACAATTTGTATCATAAGAATATTCTAATAAAGGCACTGATTAGACATATTAGGTAATAAATTTTGAAAACTTCTAAAATGCGCAATAGTTCTTCTGTACTATAAAACTCTTCACTTGCAATTTTTGCGATTATAATATTGGTAGATACCTACTCGATAAAATAATATTTTTACAACTTTCCGCACTTAACAACACGGCACGCGCTTACGACGTCACCAGTCCGACATCTATTCATGTCAATGGCGCAGAAGGGATTGCATATCGATACTGTGCTAGGGATGCGCATGATTGGCGAAAAGGAAAATATTCAAATCAACAATATCGACAATATAGACAATATGGTATTATACCAAAGAATGTAGTATTTACCTTTTTTCTCAGTGACTAAGCTTATATATTTTTTTTGTAGTTATTACAAAAATTAAGCGAATTAGAGTAATTTCGCTGAAATTTTAATGAAGTTACTTGAATATTACACTACATCACTAGTAGGCACGTATACATGTCATTGGCGCGAGAGAACATGCTTTTTTAGCCATTAATTAAGTTATTTTTTGTCATCAAATATTTGAATAACTACTTGGCAATTTTGTTTACTGTGTACAATTATGTAATAACTGGGGATTCAGTTCATAAACTGTATAAATAAAACACGTAAAAGTAAAGGTTTAATATGTTTATTTTGTATTTATCTATGATCTGTTTCTTGGCATGTATAGGTGTCGTTGGCGCACAGGGCACGATTGCGCATGACATCTATAGATGTCATTGGCGTTCAAAAGGTTAAATCGTAACTCGTAACAAATCTATTAAAGTAATGTTTAAGTATGTTTCATATGTACTGTACTTTAAAATTTATCAAAATCGGTTCATCTTTCGTCGCATGAAAACTATACTATTACTATTTGGATTTACCTAAAATAAGGAGCATCCAGTCGATACAGATGAGTTATCTCTACGGATACAACTGTAGTTACGCGTTTTGAGTCCTTCATCAGCAGCGCTACAGTGCCAAAGTAATCACCATCCTCTAAATGTGCGATCTGAGTAAAAACATTTTGAATAAAGATTAGGTACTATATTGGGTCCATGGTACCTATGAAAGTAAGAATAGACATAGAAGGAACCAGACAGAATGAAAAGAAAGCGTGAGTTGGTGTACCTATACGTAAGTATAGGTACACCAACTCACGTAGTTACATGGTACTTATTAACCCATTGACCACCGTAAGGCCCGATCGGGGCGCGACACAATAGATTTTCTATTGTGTCTGTGATTCCGAGGACTTATAAAAAATCTGCTGCTTAATAAAAAGAGCGTGTCCTCGCACGTATCTGGCAAACTGGTGAAACTTCTTTCGCAAGATTCAAAGATACCAAAATCCATGACATAATAGTATTGCCATGGCGCGACCTTGAAATTTTACTCTACTAAAGAAGTTCCACTTCAAAAAAGGGGTTATTAAAACATGGTGGGGTCATGATGGCTGAGTCGACAGATGTCGCTACGTTACACCGAAAGACGCAGGTTCGAAACCTGCCACAATTTTTCTAAATGTTTCAAATATCTTTCTTTTGTACCATGGCCATGGTTTACCTCTGCTCCCTTTAAAGAGTAAATCGCAACAGTCCCATAAGCGATGAAGTACATACAGTCGCCGATATCACCAGCTCTAAGTATCAAGTCATTAGCGAGATACGTCTCCGGCTTGAGGTAGCTCATCAGCTCACCCATCTGGTTGGCTGGCAGGTCCTTGAGTAGCTTTACTTCGTGGATGAATTTATTGCATGTGTGCATTGTAATCTCATGGCGAAGTTGATCTGATGGTGACGTTTATCGATAGAACAATAGTTACTAGATAGTAGATAGTAACAATAGCTACTTTTGTTTATTACACACGTGTAGGTAAATTTTGAAGTTACGTTAATCAAGAGTTTTGTACATTATTCATTATAAGGCTGGGTGCAAAAAAGAATTGAGAGGAATATAGATTGTTTTATACCCGAAAGACAGTCCAAGGCAGCGTCTTCTTTATAATATTTTCCTTCATATTTATACGTGTAGAATGTGAACACGCGCTTTTTCAATAATGTTGGAAACTGCTTTTGTTGCATATACGCCTGTCAATAAATAGCATCCAAAGTAAGAGATTACTTTAAATTTAACTATTAGGATATACGTAAAACTGTGAAAAGTGAAAACTTTATTTAAATTAATATGTTCCTACCTAAAATTAAAAGCAATTTACCTCCACTTGGTTGATAAGGCCATGATATCGCATCGTTGAATTATATTTTGTCATATAAATTTTCAATAGGAACACTGAAATGTATTATGTACTTCAGATTAATACAAACTTATATCAGTACTAGCGGTCCGCCCCGGCTTCGCCCGTGGTACCTACATGTTTAAACTATCCTATCTCTCAAGTTGGATCGAACTGCACATGGTGTGCGAATTTTATTATAATCGGTTAAGTGGTTTAGGAGTCCATTGAGGACAAACATTGTGACACGAGATTTGATGTAGTATGCCTTGACAACGCTATTTTTTTCAAAGAAATCAAGAGTAAAAAAATTATAATCTTGGCTCTCCTACCTATTGTATAAACCATGAACATGGAAGTATATAAAATAATGGTTGAATATATTATAAATTCATCGGGATTATCAACCTTGTATGTTGAAAAACCGGTACCTGTCGTAAAAATATTATTCATGAATATACTACGCACGATATTATGACGATTATAAAACTTTAAAAAAATTAAAAGATTTATACCAAAAAACGTAGACAGACATACAAACAGGGCTTTAAAATATTTATCGCTCGGACAACATTTAGTAATGTCTCTTGAAGAAAGAAATGTATTATATCCGCTTGGAACATATCCAGACCCTGGAAAATATTAAATCACAAAATATACTTATGAACTGGGTATAAAATAATTTAATCAAGATACCATATTTCAATTTTCAGTATATTGAAAAGCTACAATATATAAATACAATGAAAAGCTGCAGATAAATAAAAGGTAAAAAAGCTGAAATAAATCGTAGGTACATATAATAAGAAACGCAGAATCGATATGATACCATTTCTGTTTCATCTTTACCGAGTTTGTAGATATGGCATTAAGCTATTGTTTTTTTAGATCTATGAACATATTAGCAAACCGGGCGAACTCCGTTTCGCCACCAGAGATACCTTTTCTTTGCTATAAACCTCACGGAGCCCGAGACCTTTCCAACGAATGCAAAACCGTGGAAATCGGTTCGTGCATTCTGGAGTTATAGCGTCAGGAAGGAAAACCCGACTTATTTTTATATTATAGTAGATTTAGAATTTTCAATTCATAACATAGTAGGCATAATATTATGTTGTTGAAAGCTCTTTTATGTTATACACAGGATAAGCGCACAGAGTTACATCAAGTACCTAACTCTGTGCTTACATGTCGATACCCTGGCATCTGCACTGACAGAAAATGCAGCAATTTCATTTTTTTTTTCATATTACAACTGGCATAGAGCAAACTGCAAAAGGTGGTTAATTTGTTACTCGTATCCTAAGATGTCATTAGACATTATATTATAGTAAAACTTACAGTAATACGTTACAACAACCGGGGTATAGATAAAACACGTCGCCCAGTGCATCGTCACGGCAAATAAAACAAGGTAGTGGCAAGAACGGTGCCAAATGAAGGACCGAGTAAATATCTAAAACATAAATAAAAAAATCGATAACCAACAATATCGATATGAAACTGAATTATAGACTTATGAACAGGGCCGGACCGTGAACTCTTGGGGCCCTGGGCTGAAACTACCCAGGGGCCTTTTTTATTGGAAATGTTCATATTAGTTTCATAGTTACTTTCGCAATTTTGTTATTTTAACATTATCAAATTTTATTTTAAATCGTTTCATTAGTTCAGGAGTCTATCACGGACAAACAAAGTGACACGTATTTTTATAAACATAATATACAGAGATAATAAAAATATAATAAAATAATGTTATTTAATTGATTATAAATTAGTAAAAGAATCTGACAGATTATGTATGAGACAGTTATGTTATTTAAATAAAAATTTAGCTAAGTAATTTAGAAATCAACCTTTCTGCATTTTTGTGTTGCAAATTCTTTTATATTGTCATCACATTGCAAGTCGTTTGTTAGATCACAATTTATGGAAAGAAGTGATAAAATATTTAGCCGATCATCGATTGTTGTCCTATATTTATTTTCTACATATGACATCTTGGAGAAGGAGCGTTCTGCTTCACAGCAAGTGATTTAAAAAAATCTTTAAAATAGTGTAGCAGTTAAGGAAAACGTCAATAAGTTTATTTTCGTACATGAGCATAAAAATTATGAACGTTCGCCAAGCATGTGGATGTGGAGCCTGTTTGTGTTGGGTGATTGTGGTTGGTGTTTGGGACTTCGTTTGCTGTTTGCGGTGTTTGTGACAAACAGCCAGCGTGTGGATGTAGCATTATGAACGTTCGCCAAGCGTGTGGATGGCTCATGGCTGTTTGTGTTGTGAATGTGAATGTGAATGTGAATGTGAATGAATGTGAATGCGGATGTGGATGTGGATGTGGATGTGGATCTGGATGTGGATGTGGATGTGGATGTGGATGTGGATGTGGATGTGGATGTGGATGTGGATGTGGATGTGGATGTGGATGTGGATGTGGATGTGAATGTGATTGTGAAAGTGAACATACACAAACACAAACACAAACACAAACACAAAGACCGAACAACGAACATCGAACAACGAACAACGAACAACGAACAACGAACAACGAACAACGAACAACGAACAACGAACAACGACCAACGAACAACGAACAACGAACAACGAACAACGAACAACGAACAACGAACAACGAACAACGAACAACGAACAACGAACAACGAACAACGAACAACGAACAACGAACAACGAACAACGAACAACGAACAACGAACAACGAACAACGAACAACGAACAACGAACAACGAACAACGAACAACGAACAACGAACAACGAACAACGAACAACGAACAACGAACAACGAACAACGAACAACGAACAACGAACAACGAACAACGAACAACGAACAACGAACAACGAACAACGAACAACGAACAACAAACAACGAACAACGAACAACGAACAACGAACAACGAACAACGAACAACGAACAACGAACAATGAACAATGAACAACGAACAACGAACAACGAACAACGAACAAGGTGAATGTGAATGTGAATGTGAATGTGAATGTGAATGCGGATGCGGATGCGGACGCGGATGCGGATGTGGATGTGGATGTGGATGTGGATGTGGATGTGAATGTGAATGTGGATGTGGATGTGAATGTGAATGTGAATGTGAATGTGAATGTGAATGTGAACATACACAAACACAAACACAAACACAAACACAAACACCGAACAACGAACATCGAACAACGAACAACGAACAACGAACAACGAACAACGAACAACGAACAACGAACAACGAACAACGAACAACGAACAACGAACAACAAACAACGAACAACGAACAACGAACAACGAACAACGAACAATGAACAATGAACAACGAACAACGAACAATGTGAATGTGAATGTGAATGTGAATGCGGATGCGGATGCGGATGCGGATGCGGATGTGGATGTGGATGTGGATGTGGATGTGGATGTGAATGTGAATGTGAATGTGGATGTGGATGTGAATGTGAATGTGAATGTGAATGTGAACATACACAAACACAAACACAAACACAAACACAGACACAAACACCGTACAACGAACATCGAACAACGAACAACGAACAACGAACAACGAACAACGAACAACGAACAACGAACAACGAACAACGAACAACGAACAACGAACAACGAACAACGAACAACGAACAACGAACAACGAACAACGAACAACAAACAACGAACAACAAACAACGAACAACGAACAATGAACAATGAACAACGAACAACGAACAACGAACAATGTGAATGTGAATGTGAATGTGAATGCGGATGCGGATGCGGATGCGGATGCGGATGTGGAAGTGGATGTGGATGTGGATGTGGATGTGAATGTGAATGTGAATGTGGATGTGGATGTGAATGTGAATGTGAATGTGAATGTGAACATACACAAACACAAACACAAACACAAACACAAACACAGACACAAACACCGAACAACGAACATCGAACAACGAACAACGAACAACGAACAACGAACAACGAACAACGAACAACGAACAACGAACAACGAACAACGAACAACGAACAACGAACAACGAACAACAAACAACGAACAACGAACAACGAACAACGAACAACGAACAATGAACAATGAACAACGAACAACGAACAATGTGAATGTGAATGTGAATGTGAATGCGGATGCGGATGCGGATGCGGATGCGGATGTGGATGTGGATGTGGATGTGGATGTGGATGTGAATGTGAATGTGAATGTGGATGTGGATGTGAATGTGAATGTGAATGTGAATGTGAACATACACAAACACAAACACAAACACAAACACAGACACAAACACCGAACAACGAACATCGAACAACGAACAACGAACAACGAACAACGAACAACGAACAACGAACAACGAACAACGAACAACGAACAACGAACAACGAACAACGAACAACGAACAACAAACAACGAACAACAAACAACGAACAACGAACAACGAACAACGAACAATGAACAATGAACAACGAACAACGAACAACGAACAATGTGAATGTGAATGTGAATGTGAATGCGGATGCGGATGCGGATGCGGATGCGGATGTGGAAGTGGATGTGGATGTGGATGTGGATGTGAATGTGAATGTGAATGTGGATGTGGATGTGAATGTGAATGTGAATGTGAATGTGAACATACACAAACACAAACACAAACACAAACACAAACACAGACACAAACACCGAACAACGAACATCGAACAACGAACAACGAACAACGAACAACGAACAACGAACAACGAACAACGAACAACGAACAACGAACAACGAACAACGAACAACGAACAACGAACAACGAACAACGAACAACGAACAACGAACAATGTGAATAGAAATAGAAATAGAAACACATTTATTCCCAAAAAAATGATACAGTACATTAGATACAGAAAATACTTATAACTTAAAAAACAAGGTATAACTGGGTAAAACAATATATTGTGTAGACGTAATAATATTATATTATATCTGTATCACCTCAGGGAAAAGGATTACTGACTCAGCATGAATGTCACAGCTGAGGCTGTAACGCTGTTATTCTGTCAGCACCATATAAGTAGAGAGGAGTGACTAATAAAAGTAGGTATAATTTTAAAGAACGGACTAAATTATGCTATACAGTATTATAATAAAGTAAGAAGATTTTGATGTATGAAGTATGTAACATAGTTTGCCAGTCAGAACGTAAAATCGGCTGAGTGAGTTGAGAGGAAACGAATCAGTAATAAAAAATAAATAGTGTGTAATAATGAATTTATATGTAATTTATGAATTTATATTGCCAACGCCAAGTATGTTGAAGAAGTTAAAGACATCCTTTCCAGAACAATAATATATAAAACGTAGAATATAGATGAAGTAAAAGAAGGACACAATTTTAATGAATATCAAGTAGATTATAGTTTATAGTAGATATTATTAAACACAGAAAATAACAATAGGTATTTATGTAGACTGTTTTTGAATAACGAGAAAATAAGCTTTCAACTTCTTTTTAAAAGTGTCCCTTGATTGAGAATTTCGAATAGGAGGCGGGATATCATTCCAGCATTTCGTAGCAAGAAATCTAAAACTTCCTCTAAAGGCGGCTGTTTTGTATTTAGGCACAGAAAAAATATTTGTGCATGACCTACATTCACTCGAAGCTTTGGAGGACCTCCATAAAAGTTTATCAAATAAATAAGAAGGTTTTTTAAATTTAATAACGTCAAAAAGGAGACTGGCAAAGTAAAGTTTTTGACGGTTTTTCATGTTAAGTAAGTTATGCATGTTTAGGTATGGTGAGATATGTGTTCTTGGAGGAATCTGAAAGCAATATCGTGCACAAGCATTTTGCACTCTCTGAAGGAGACGTTGTGTTCTTTGAAGCAAACAAGGACCATAAACTGCCAGAGCATAGTTTAGTTTTGACAAGACTAGAGTTTCACATAGGCGAATGCGCATATCTACACTTAAAAAATCACGAATTTTGTATAAAACTTTAATACGATAAAAGCAATTTCGAGTAACATTTAAAACATGGGCTTCAAATTTCAAATTATTGTCCATTTCAATACCAAGGTTGCGCACCTGATTGACACATTCGAGAGGTAAGTTATCGATACAAACTTTAGGTTTCAACTGCGATACACAATTGACCTGTTTTTTGGAACCAACGATCATGAATTTAGATTTTATCGGATTTAATACCAAAGAGTTATTAGTAGACCAACATGAAATATTATTTAAATCCGAATTAAGATTCTTTATAGTCTGGTCAAAATTATCCCTGCTGATAGGAATGAGTAGTTGTAGGTCATCGGCATATAAGTGAAATTGACAATGTTTAATTGAGTGTGTAATGTCTGCTGTATACAGTATAAATAGAATAGGTCCTAAAATACTTCCTTGAGGTACACCTCTTGTGACTTTCATAGGTTTTGAAAGTATGTGGTTGCCGTTAAGACTATGTAAAAGAACTTGTTGAGTACGATTTTCCAAATAGCTTTTAAACCAGTCAATGGTGTTAGAGTCAAATCCATAGTACGAAAGCTTAGCTAAAAGAAGGGAAATATTAATACTGTCGAAAGCACGAGAGAAATCCAACAGAGTAAGGAGAGTTCCACAGCCCCTATCTTGAGATGCAAGAATTTTATCGATAACATCAAAGAGAGCTGTTGATGTCCCATGTTTAGCCCTGAACCCAGATTGAAGAGGTGGAAATATATTATTTGATTCACAATAATGCACAAGCTGTTTTTGGACTACTTTCTCTAGTATTTTCGACAGGTAAGGCAGAATACTAATTGGACGTAGGTCCTTGAGATCTGAGCAATTATTTACCTTGGGGAGGGGATGAATTAAAGCTTTTTTCCAAATAGAGGGAAAGATACCTGAAGCAAGCGATCTGTTGATTATATTGGTTATGAATTTTAGTGAATGAGGTAATGTCAAAATGATCATATCTCTATTAATTTCGTCTGACCCCACAGCATTAGAGTCAATTGATAAAATGATTTTAGCTATGCTGTCTTCACTAACAGCTGTAAAAGAAAATGTAGCATTTGAGAATTTTTTTGAATTGAAATAGTGAACTGTATTTATGTCTGCTCTGTCATCTCCTGGAACATTAAGAAAATGAGTATTAATTTTGTCGGGGTCATTAAAAGTATGTGGTATTAATGTGTTAGATTTAAAATTTGGTAGAACAGATCTCTTTAGATTTTTCCATAATAATTTTGGGTTGTTTATGTTATTATTAATATTATGATTAAAAAATGCCCTCTTTTCGTTAAAAAAACCACAATTAACTAACTGCTTGAGACTTTTGTAAGCTTCTTTATGCATATCTGATTTAGAAGCTTGAAATTTCCGGTGTGCTTTATCGCGTAAAGAAACCATGAACTGCAAATTACTAGTGAACCAGGGTGGAAGCGGTTTTCTGATAATGGAAGTTTTGGTGGGAGCATATTTATCAAACAGATTAATAATGATAGTATTGAACAATTCCACAGAATCATTTACGCAAACTTGCTTCAATAAAATATCCCAGTTGATAGAACTTAAATCAAAGTTAAATGGACTAATAGGTATATTTTTTAGGGGACGGTATTTAATATATTTGGGCGGTATTTTTTGTTTATTAATTTTTAGCTCAGTTACAATGAAGGAATGTGCTCCTAATGTAGGAATTTGATGGTTAACTATACTCACAACCGGGGCATCTGTACATACAAGATCTATTAACGATTCACTATGAGGAGTGATATGTGTAGGAGACTGCACGTAATTTTTTAGACCGGAGAATGTGAATGTGAATGCGGATGCGGATGCGGATGCGGATGTGGATGTGGATGTGGATGTGGATGTGGATGTGGATGTGAATGTGAATGTGAATGTGGATGTGGATGTGAATGTGAATGTGAATGTGAATGTGAATGTGAATGTGAATGTGAACATACACAAACACAAACACAAACACCGAACAACGAACATCGAACAACGAACAACGAACAACGAACAACGAACAACGAACAACGAACAATGTGAATGTGAATGTGAATGTGAATGCGGATGCGGATGCGGATGCGGATGCGGAAGTGGATGTGGATTTGGATGTGAACATACACAAACACAAACACAAACACAAACACCGAACAACGAACATCGAACAACGAACAATGACCAACGAACAACGAACAACGAACAACGACCAATGTGAATTTGAATGCGGATGCGGATGCAGATGCGGATGTGGATGCGGATGCGGATGCGGATGCGGATGCGGATGCGGATGCGGATGCGGCTGCGGATGTGGATGTGGATGTGGATGTGAACATACACAAACACAAACACAAACACGAACACCGAACACCGAACAACGAACATCGAACAACGAACAACGAACAACGAACAACGAACAACGAACAACGAACAACGAACAACGAACAACGAAAAACGAACAACGAACAACGAACAACGAACAATGTGAATGTGAATGTGAATGTGAATGTGAATGCGGATGCGGATGCGGATGCGGATGCGGATGTGGATGTGGATGTGGATGTGGATGTGGATGTGAATGTGAATGTGAATGTGGATGTGGATGTGAATGTGAATGTGAATGTGAATGTGAACATACACAAACACAAACACAAACACAAACACAAACACAAACACCGAACAACGAACATCGAACAACGAACAATGAACAACGAACAACGAACAACGAACAACGAACAACGAACAACGAACAACGAACAACGAACAATGTGAATTTGAATGCGGATGCGGATGCAGATGCGGATGTGGATGCGGATGCGGATGCGGATGCGGATGTGGATGTGGATGTGGATGTGAACATACACAAACACAAACACAAACACGAACACCGAACACCGAACAACGAACAACGAACAACGAACAACGAACAACGAACAACGAACAACGAACAACGAACAACGAACAACGAACAACGAACAACGAACAACGAACAACGAACAACGAACAACGAACAACGAACAACGAACAACGAACAATGTGAATGTGAATGCGGATGCGGATGCGGATGCGGATGCGGATGCGGATGCGGATGCGGATGTGGATGTGGATGTGGATATGGATGTGGATGTGGATGTGGATGTGAATGTGAATGTGAATGTGAACATACACAAACACAAACACAAACACAAACACAAACACCGAACATCGAACAACGAACAACGAACATCGAACAACGAACAACGAACAACGAACAACGAACAACGAACAACGAACAACGAACAACGAACAACGAACAACGAACAACGAACAACGAACAACGAACAACGAACAACGAACAACGAACAACGAACAACGAACAACGAACAACGAACAACGAACAACGAACAACGAACAACGAACAACGAACAACGAACAACGAACAACGAACAACGAACAACGAACAACGAACAACGAACAATGTGAATGTGAATGTGAATGTGAATGTGAATGCGGATGTGGATGTGGATGTGGATGTGGATGTGGATGTGGATGTGGATGTGGATGTGGATGTGAATGTGAATGTGAATGTGAACATACACAAACACAAACACAAACACAAACACCGAACATCGAACAACGAACAACGAACAACGAACAACGAACAACGAACAACGAACAACGAACAACGAACAAGGAACAACGAACAACGAACAACGAACAACGAACAACGAACAACGAACAACGAACAACGAACAATGTGAATGTGAATGTGAATGTGAATGTGAATGCGGATGCGGATGTGGATGTGGATGTGGATGTGAACATACACAAACACAAACACAAACACAAACAACGAACAACGAACAACGAACAACGAACAACGAACAACGAACAACGAACAACGAACAACGAACAACGAACAACGAACAACGAACAACGAACAACGAACAACGAACAACGAACATCGAACAACGAACAACGAACAACGAACAACGAACAACGAACGAAAACGACGTGAATGTGAATGCGGATGCGGATGCGGATGCGGATGCGGATGCGGATGCGGATGTGGATGTGGATGTGGATATGGATGTGGATGTGGATGTGGATGTCAATGTGAATGTGAATGTGAACATACACAAACACAAACACAAACACAAACACAAACACAAACACCGAACAACGAACATCGAACAACGAACAACGAACAACGAACAACGAACAACGAACAACGAACAACGAACAACGAACAACGAACAACGAACAACGAACAACGAACAATGTGAATGTGAATGTGAATGCGGATGCGGATGTGGATGTGGATGTGGATGTGGATGTGGATGTGGATGTGGATGTGGATGTGGATGTGGATGTGGATGTGGATGTGGATGTGGATGTGGATGTGGATGTGAATGTGAATGTGAATGTGAACATACACAAACACAAACACAAACACAAACACCGAACATCGAACAACGAACAACGAACAACGAACAACGAACAACGAACAACGAACAACGAACAACGAACAACGAACAACGAACAACGAACAATGTGAATGTGAATGTGAATGTGAATGTGAATGTGAATGCGGATGCGGATGCGGAAGCGGATGTGGATGTGGATGTGAACATACACAAACACAAACACAAACAACGAACAACGAACAACGAACAACGAACAACGAACAACGAACAACGAACAACGAACAACGAACAACGAACAACGAACAACGAACAACGAACAACGAACAACGAACAACGAACAACGAACAACGAACAACGAACAACGAACAATGTGAATGTGAATGTGAATGCGGATGCGGATGCGGATGCGGATGCGGATGCGGATGCGGATGCGGATGCGGGTGCGGATGCGGATGTGGATGTGGATGTGGATGTGGATGTGGATGTGGATGTGGATGTGAATGTGAATGTGAATGTGAACATACACAAACACAAACACAAACACCGAACAACGAACATCGAACAACGAACAACGAACAACGAACAACGAACAACGAACCATAAGCTTGACTGCACAGACATACATAGTGTAAAACCCGTGACAACAATTTCAACTAGTAAAACTAAACACCTTTCCGAGCAGGAAATTTTTGTGTTGTCAGATAATATTGGTCAGGGTTTTGGCGCTATGCTCAACAATTTAGGGCTTAAAGTCACTAATATTTGCACTCCTAACAGTTCATTTAATTATATAATCAAATCACTTGATCATTTCAGCTTTAATAAGAATAATATTGTAATTATACTATATGGAGATAGTTTAAATGTAAAAAATAAGGATATTGATGTAGGATTTCAAAAAATGTTGGAAATTAGTAGTAAGACTAAATGTAAATTTATGTTGTGTACATTGCCATACCTACCTGGTTTGACACAAGAACAAAATAGATTAATTCATAATATGAATTTAAAATTGTATAATGTAACAAATCATCATCGTGATGCATTTATTTACTTTGACATTAATTTGTGTATTAAATCTTTTACTTTGACAAAGAATACAGTGTATCTGCCATCTAGATATAAGCGAGAACTTGCTATGTTAATAGCATATAATATTAACCAGTCTGGTACATGTTCGGTATCAGACCCTGGATCTACTATAATTTTATGTAGTAGTAATTATATACACCAACCTAGTGTTGACAGAAAATCTAGCCCTAAGCTAGATTTAAACTAGTATATAAGACAACAGCTAAGCAGACCTTTTCTATTGTACATCAAAACATTCAAGGCTTGGCTAGCAAATTATTAGAAATAGAATTGTTTTTAAATCATAATAGTATTAAGGTTTTTTGTGTAACAGAACATTGGCTTAAACAATGTCAGTTGTTAATAAATATTGATAATTATAAATTAAAAAGTATATACTTCAGGACATATGCTATTCATGGAGGTTCTCTTATTTTTGTACATAATAGTGTAAAATGCAAAGAACGAACTGACATTGTTAGTCTTTCTGTAGAACGGACCATTGAACTGTCCTGTGTTGAACTGGAGCGTTACATTATTGTTTGCGTTTATAGACCCCCTTCCAGTGACTATAATATGTTTGAGACAGTCATGGAAGAAATATTAAAGCGATTAAGTAGGAGTAAAAAAAAAGTTATAGTATGTGGTGATTTTAATATTGATATACTTTTACAAACACAAACGGCAACACGAATTGTTAATTTGTTTCAGTCATTTAATCTGTATAAACTTTTTAATGAACCCACACGAATTACACCTACTTCTGCAACCTGTATTGATAATATATACTGCGACTGCATCTGTTTAGAGAAAAATATTCTCAATACACTCACTTCGGATCACTGTGGCCAGAAAGTAGTTTTTGAATGGGATTGCTTACCTGAATTTAAAAGAATTAATGTTAGGCCTATAACTAAAAAAGGCATTAATAAATTTAGAGATAATATTAATAAAAACCTGCCCGTACTGAATGATCAATCCTGTCATAATAATCCTTGTGAAATGTTTAAAAATCTTTTTAATTTAGTTCATAATGAATTTGAAAAAATATTTAAAGTTAATCTTTAAATATTACCAAGGATTTACCATTTAGTAAATGGGCGACACCTAGCATACATAGGTGTAGGATCGTTCTTTATGAGTTATATGGTATGAAGCAATATAATAAAGACCCATCTTTTCTTAGATATGTTAGAAATTACTCAAAAACTTTTAAAATTGTTTGTTTTACTGCGAAGCGTTTGTATATCAGAGATAAAATACGCGACTCGGATAATAAAGTTAAAACAGTTTGGTCTATTATTAATGGTGAAATGGGTAAAAGCAAATCAAGTAATACCATAAAACTTGTACATAATGGCATGGTTATTGACAAAAATGCTGATGTTGCGCTTGCTTTTGAAGATTTCTTTAGTAGTGTCCCTGCTAGCATTACTAATAATTTAAACTCGTCTTCAGTACTTGCAGAGACCTTTTTGAGGGACCATGTTGCGGGGTGCAGTACATTATTTCAATTGCGTCATGTAACTGCTAATGATATTGTTACAGCATTTAAGACACTTAATTTAAAAAACACTTGTGATCTTTGGGGAATGTCCGTAAATTTAGTTAATAATATAATAGAAAATATTGCAAACAATTTAGCTTTCATATTTAATAAGTGTTGTGACTATGGTACATTTCCTAATTTACTAAAGCTTAGTAAAGTTATACCTCTATTTAAGAAAGGCGATCAAGAAGACTGTAACAACTATAGACCTATCTCGATTTTACCAACATTAAGTAAGGTATTCGAAAAGTTAATATTAAACCAATTGACTAGTCACTTTGCTTCTAATAATTTGCTGCACACCAAACAGTTTGGTTTCACAAAGGGGCGCTCAACCACAGATGCTGGAGTTGCACTACTAACACATATATATAAGGCATGGGAAAACTCAAAAAATGCTCTGGGGATATTTTGTGACCTCTCCAAGGCATTTGACTGCGTTGAACATTGTACATTATTGCGTAAACTTAATCACTATGGGATTAAAGGACAAGCTCAGAACCTCATAGCCTCATACCTGCATGATAGGATACAAACTGTAGTTGTTAATGGAGAACGTTCTAGCGGTGCGTCAATTAACATTGGTGTTCCACAAGGATCTATTTTAGGACCCTTCTTGTTCTTGGTATATATCAATGATCTACCTTATTATTTACAGGATAGGTGTGAAATAGTTCTGTTTGCAGATGATACCTCATTAATATTCAATGTGGATAGGCATGACCCAAATGTTGACGAAGTGAACAGTACTCTTTTACACATATCCGACTGGTTTACTGCTAATAATTTATTATTAAATGCCAAAAAAACAACTTGTGTTGAATTTTTACTACCTAACGTTAAAAAGTTGAGCAGAAATATTACCTTGAACGGGGAGGTATTACACCCTACAGAATCGACTGTATTTCTTGGGTTAACATTGGACGAGAAACTACAGTGGGGAGCCCATGTCAACACCGCTGCAGGTAAGCTCAGTTCAGCAGCATATGCAGTCCGAAAGGTAAGGCATCTCACCGATGAAGATACAGCTAGATTGGTTTATTTCAGCTACTTTCATAGTATTATGTCCTATGGAATTCTACTATGGGGCAGGGCAGCAGATATAGAAACTATATTTATCTTACAGAAAAGAGCCATTCGCTCTATATATAATTTACGTGCTCGGGACTCACTAAGAGATCTCTTTAAGAATACTGGTATCCTTACTGTACCATCACAGTATATATTTAATAATATTTTGCATGTACACAAAAATGCCGACGTACACACAAGAGTAGGAGATAGACACTGTTATGGCACAAGGAACAGAAATAGAATTGAAATGCCATTTTTCCGATTAGCTAAAGTTAAAAATTCATTTATGGGTCAAGGTATACGCTTTTACAATAGAATTCCTCATAATATTAAAGAGTTTGGTAGTGCTAAATTTAAAACTTATGTAAAAAATATATTAGTTCAGAGAGCCTATTATAGCATTAAGGAATATATGGAAGATGAAAATCCATGGAGGGTTGTCGCGTAAGAACCACAGGACAGTTCTTTGGCATATTATGATATATTATGTAGTTAGATTTAAGTTACAGATTATGTAATATTGACAATATGATTTTAAAAGAGCAACTATGGAGTTTCTTGCCGGTTCTTCTCCATAGATACTGCTTTCCGAATCGGTGGTAAATGTTAAAAATACTTATGTAATGACGATTCGAAAGTGCTACTAAAAGTAGTCTAATTGAATAAATAAATGTTTGAGTTTGAGTTTGAGTTTGAACAACGAACAACGAACAACGAACAACGAACAACGAACAATGTGAATGTGAATGTGAATGTGAATGCGGATGCGGATGCGGATGCGGATGCGGATGCGGATGCGGATGCGGATGTGGATGTGGATGTGGATATGGATGTGGATGTGGATGTGGATGTGAATGTGAATGTGAATGTGAACATACACAAACACAAACACAAACACAAACACAAACACCGAACATCGAACAACGAACAACGAACATCGAACAACGAACAACGAACAACGAACAATGTGAATGTGAATGTGAATGTGAATGTGAATGTGAATGCGGATGCGGATGCGGAAGCGGATGTGGATGTGGATGTGAACATACACAAACACAAACACAAACAACGAACAACGAACAACGAACAACGAACAACGAACAACGAACAACGAACAACGAACAACGAACAACGAACAACGAACAACGAACAACGAACAACGAACAATGTGAATGTGAATGTGAATGCAGATGCGGATGCGGATGCGGATGCGGATGCGGATGCGGATGCGGATGCGGATGCGGATGTGGATGTGGATGTGGATATGGATGTGGATGTGGATGTGAATGTGAATGTGAATGTGAATGTGAATGTGAATGCGGATGCGGATGCGGAAGCGGATGTGGATGTGGATGTGAACATACACAAACACAAACACAAACAACGAACAACGAACAACGAACAACGAACAACGAACAACGAACAACGAACAACGAACAACGAACAACGAACAACGAACAACGAACAACGAACAACGAACAACGAACAACGAACAACGAACAACGAACAACGAACAACGAACAACGAACAACGAACAATGTGAATGTGAATGTGAATGCAGATGCGGATGCGGATGCGGATGCGGATGCGGATGCGGATGCGGATGCGGATGCGGATGTGGATGTGGATGTGGATATGGATGTGGATGTGGATGTGGATGTGGATGTGGATGTGAATGTGAATGTGAATGTGAACATACACAAACACAAACACAAACACAAACACAAACACAAACACCGAACAACGAACAACGAACATCGAACAACGAACAACGAACAACGAACAACGAACAACGAACAACGAACAACGAACAACGAACAACGAACAACGAACAACGAACAACGAACAACGAACAACGAACAACGAACAACGAACAATGTGAATGTGAATGTGAATGTGAATGCGGATGCGGATGCGGATGCGGATGCGGATGCGGATGCGGATGTGGATGTGGATGTGGATATGGATGTGGATGTGGATGTGGATGTGAATGTGAATGTGAATGTGAACATACACAAACACAAACACAAACACAAACACAAACACCGAACATCGAACAACGAACAACGAACATCGAACAACGAACAACGAACAACGAACAACGAACAACGAACAACGAACAACGAACAACGAACAACGAACAACGAACAACGAACAACGAACAACGAACAACGAACAACGAACAACGAACAACGAACAACGAACAACGAACAACGAACAACGAACAATGTGAATGTGAATGTGAATGCGGATGCGGATGCGGATGTGGATGTGGATGTGGATGTGAACATACACAAACACAAACACAAACACAAACAACGAACAACGAACAACGAACAACGAATATATAATAATAATTATATAATAGAATATTTGCAGTTGATCATAACACAGATATTTATTTTTCAAAACTAAGCTCGTTCAAAAAGCATATTGTTAAAACATTAAACAAATTGTAATTTAAGTTTTTACTTTTTGGTTTCAATTTAGATATTATAATTTAATTTTTATGAAAAATTGTTAAAGCGGTGCCTACCTGTAATTTAGATACGTAAATACTAATGTTTATTTTAAGTAAATATTGAATTGTTTGAACAAAAAATTATGTATCTAGTTGGTAAGCCTTTTTTTAAATAAATAAATAAATAAATAAACGAACAACGAACAACGAACAACGAACAACGAACAACGAACATCGAACAACGAACAACGAACAACGAACAACGAACGAAAACGACGTGAATGTGAATGCGGATGCGGATGCGGATGCGGATGCGGATGCGGATGCGGATGCGGATGCGGATGTGGATGTGGATGTGGATATGGATGTGGATGTGGATGTAGGGCATGCAGAACCGAGTCCGGTTCCAAGTTTCTGAAACCCGGTTCCAAATCGAGCTCAGAACCGGGTAGAACCGGGTTACCCGGTTCTTTTATAATACCTCGGAAAAAAATACGAAATAAAACAAAAGTAACTGTAAAAGTACCTGATGGGTCTTTTATTTTACGCGGCTTGTGTCTTATTTTATTAAATTAACTAGATTTCCACCCGCGGCTTCGCCCGCGTTTTCAAAGGAAAACCCGCATAGTTCCCGTTCCCGTAGGATTTCCGGGATAAAACCTATCCTATGTGTTAATCCAAGTTACCCTCTATATGTGTGCTAAATTTCATTGTAATCGGTTCAGTAGTTTTTACGTGAAAGAGTAACAAACATCCATACATCCATACATCCATACATCCATAAATCCTTACAAACTTTCGCCTTTATAATAGTATTAAGATTAAGATTATGATGAAAGTGAACG